>NW_005196527.1:18862-20845 GCF_000372725.1 Emiliania huxleyi CCMP1516 | reverse complement strand
CCCCCCCCCCTGCCGACCCCCCTCTCCCTCCCTGCTGGCCCCACCCCCTCCCGCCCGACTCTCTTCGGAGTGGACCCCATATCCTCCGCTTCCTATCGCAGGCGCGCGCAATTTGGTCGTGTGCGCGCCGTCGTCATCGCCCAGCTCACCTCGGCCGCGCTCGGCGTCCGGAACATCCCCATCGTCTGCACGGAGCAGCTCAAGCGAGACCACGCGAGGTCGATGGCGCTCTTTGACCGCCTCGCACTGCGGGCTTCGCGGCAGAGCAGGATGTCGTCCGGGTCCACGGCAGCAGCCGAAGCCGGAGGCTGAACCATGCACACGCCCCCCATGCCTCCCATGCACACCACACCACTCTTTCTCTACTGGTATTACGAGCTCACGCAGTCTGCGCACATAAGGATAGCTCGAGCACATTAGATTCTTTTGAGAAATCGATGGCCGTTAGACCACACACCACTGCGGCAGGCTCCCACTCGCACGAACTGATTCGAACAATAGACTCGATCAACCCCTCCTTCTCGTCACGTGTCACCTCTCAACCTTTCGCGAGAGAGAGACGCCATCGTCCGCGCAGGCTCTATATTTACATGGGCTTTGCACACCGAGTGCATGCGCGCGACTTTTTACACGCCGGCTCTCTTTCATTCAACGGCCGTGCGTATTCGAAAGGACACAGAAGCCATGCACCCCCCCCCCTCTCCACCCGCTAGCGCCCCCTAACCACCTAAGTGCGTGAGGTGCGTACGCGCCCTGCTGTGCAGAACAGGCGTGTGCAGTGTCGAATATGCAAGAGCTGATGTCACTACACATACAGCTACGCCAAGCCCCAAGTGGCAGTGTCGAGCACTGCGACCCTCTGGTTGTTCCCCTCGTCCGCCTCCACGTGGTCGTTGGATTCCCTCGACAGTGACGCATCAGGCGTCAGAGCGTCGAGGTCCACCGAGGCCTCTTCCTCCGTGCTTGCCAGGACAACAGCCCAATCCATCAATTCCACTCATCTTCCGGTGCTTGGCCCCGTGCAACAGCGGTCCGGCAGCTGCCCCCAAGGCCCCCCGGGCCGCTGCGGGTTTGGGAGTTATGCTTAGGCACAGCTTCGGCGATGGCAGCCCCTCTCTGGGGTGTTGCATAGGCGGGGAGTCTCCCCCGCTGGTCTCCTCCTTCCCATTTTTTCTTTTCTTTTGAGAGCAGGACGCCGGGTTTGTCTTGTATGTGCATGTCGGGCCTGGGTGTGTGTGAGGGGCAGAGGGGCGGGAGCGTGCGGGGCAGAGGCCCAACGGCGGGCGGCTTGTCGGGGTCCGGAGCATTCGAGGGGGGAACGAGGAGGGGGGGATGGGCGGTCGGCGACGAGTAGAGCAGCAGGCGCGTACGGGGTAGCCGTCACTCTCCCGCCTCAAAAGGGCGGGGCTGTCCCGGAAAGTGAGAGACGCCGGGCAGCGTGGCGCATTACTGAACCCTCCCATACGTGCCCGTACTCCTCCTTCGCTGTCCCATCTCCTCGTCTCTTTCCCGCCTGGGCGGGGCGGTGGGCGGGCGCGCGGTGCGGCATGGCGTGTGCGTGTGCGTGACTGCAACGGAGGACCGCTCGCAGAGGACCATTGGGTTTGTACTATTAACTTCGAAGGCGCTCTCAAAAAAAGAAAAAAAAGAGCGAGCGCCGGCTCGATGGGCGACACACGCATCGCGGATGCGCCGCAGCCGGCGCCGCTCTCCTGGCAGAGCCTCGCGGAGAGCGGGCGGCTCGCCCGCGCGCTTGACAGGGAGAACGCAGCCGCCCCGCACCTCCGAAAGCTCCGCCTCACCCTCGAGCCCAAAGCGGAGCCGCACACGCTGCGGCTCAAAATGCCGTGCGACTGCGGGAGCTGCATCGTCAAGGCACAGATGAAGGCGGGCGCCTCCTGCCTGGTGCTGGTCTGGAACCAGGAGAAGCAGAAGTGCTCGCTTCGCCTCAAAGAGCTCGCGGACGCCGCGCCAAGCGAGGGG
>NW_005196527.1:8721-18050 GCF_000372725.1 Emiliania huxleyi CCMP1516 | reverse complement strand
TCGGCGAGTTCCAGCCTCCGACAGTGGTGGCGAAGGCGGATGGCTTGCGGCTGCACCTCTCGAGCAGCAACGCCACCGGCTACACGGGGGTGCGTAAGCACCTCAGTGGCCGCTTCGAGGCAGAGCACTATGTGCGCAGAAAGACAGTCCACGTCGGCCTCTTCGACACGGCGTTGGAGGCGGCGGTGGCGTACGCGCGGGCGGTCGGGGAGGCGCCGGAAGCGGGCTCGGCGGTGGCAGCAGCAGCAGGGCAGGCGTCGGCGGCACCGCTACCGCTGGGTAAGGCGGCAGAGGGCGCAGCCGCTGCCGAGCCGTCGGTGGAGGAGGCGGCGGGCGCGGCGCCGGCGGCAGGGGCAGAAGAGACGGCGCTGCTGGAGGAGGGAGCGGCGGCGGCGGCGGCGGCGGCAGCGGAGGCGCCCGTGGCGGAGGAGGCGGAGGGCTTGCGTCTGCATTTGTCCAGCAGCAGCAGCACGGGCTACCAGGGCGTGTACAAGGACTCGCGAAACGGCCGCTTCGAGGCGCAGCACAGTGTGGGCGGAAGGAAGGTCAAACTAGGCCGCTTCGACACGGCGGTGGAGGCGGCGGTGGCCTATGCACGGGCGGTCGGCGAGTACCAGCCTCCGGCTCATTCTCCTCCGACGGTGGCGACGGAGGCGGAGGGGTTGCGGCTGCACCTCTCCAGCAGTGGCGTTACCGGATACAAGGGTGTGGTCAAGCACGACTCCGGCCGCTTCCATGCGCGGCACATGGCTGACGGTAAACGTGCTTACTTCGGCATCTTCGACACGGCGGTGGAGGCGGCGGTGGCGTACGCTCGAGCGGTCGGCGAGTACCAGCCTCCGGCTCATTCTCCTCCGACGGTGGCGACAGAGGCGGAGGGGCTGCGGCTGCACCTCTCCAGCAGCCACGCCACCGGCTACAAGGGCGTGCACAAGCACCACTCTGGCCGCTTCCAGGCGAAGCACAAGGTGGGCGGAAGGCAGGTCTCGCTCGGCCTCTTCGACACCGCGGTGGAGGCGGCGGTGGCGTACGCGCGCGCGGTCGGGGAGGCGCCGGAAGCGGGCTCGGCGGTGGCAGCAGCAGGGCAGGCGTCGGCGGCACCGCTGGGTGAGGCGGCAGAAGGCGCAGCCGCTGCCGAGTCGGTGGAGGAGGAGGCGGTGGTCGCGGCGCCGGTCGCGGCGCCGGCGGCAGGGGCAGACGAGCCGGCGCCGCTGGAGGAGGGAGCGGCGGCGGCGGCAGCGGAGGCGCCCGTGGCGGAGGAGGCGGAGGGCTTGCATCTTCATTTGTCTAGCAGCAGCACGGGATACAAGGGCGTGTACAAGGACTACGCCCGCTTCCAGGCGCGGCACAGGGTGGATGGAGAGGAGGTATCCCTCGGCTCCTTCGCCACGGCGGTGGAGGCTGCGGTGGCGTACGCGCGAGCGGTCGGCGAGTACCAGCCTCCGCCTCCTCCGACGGTGGCGACAGAGGCGGAGGGCTTGCGTCTGCACCTCTCCAGCAGCGGCAGCAGCGGCTACCTGGGGGTGGTCAAGCACCCCTCCGGCAGCTTCCGGGCGCAGCGCAGGGTGGGCGGAAGAAAGGTTTACGTTGGCCTCTTCGACACCGCGGTGGAGGCGGCGGTGGCCTATGCGCGCGCGGTCGGCGAGGCGCCGGAAGCGGGCTCGGCGGTCGCAGCAGCAGCAGGGCAGGCGTCGGCGGCACCGCTACCGCTGGGTGAGGCGGCAGAAGGCGCAGCCGCTGCCGAGCCGTCGGTGGAGGAGGTGGCGGGCGCGGCGGCGGCGGCAGAGGCAGAAGAGCCGGCGCCGCTGGAGGAGGGAGCGGCGGCGGCGGCGGCGGCGGAGGCGTTTGTGGCGGAGGTAGCGGAAGGGCTTCGGCTGCACCTCTCGAGCAGCAGCAGCACCGGCTGCAAGCGCGTGTACAAAGACTCGTCAAGCGGCCGCTTCTACGCGCAGCACAGGGTGCACAACAGGCAGGTCTCGCTCGGCCACTTCGACACCGCGGTGGAGGCGGCGGTGGCGTACGCGCGAGCAGTCGGCGAGTACCAGCCTCCGGCTCCTCCGACTGTGGCGACGGAGGCGGAGGGGCTGCGGCTGCACCTCTCCGGCAGCAACCCGAGCGGCTACAAGGGGGTGACTAGGCACAACTCCGGCCGCTTCCAGGCGCAGCACAATGTGGACGGAGGGACGGCCTTCCTCGGCATCTTTGACACGGCGGTGGAGGCGGCGGTGGCGTTCGCGCGCGCGGTCGGCGAGGCGCTGGAGCGAGGCGCCTCCTCTTCCGCCGCCGCTGTCAGCGGCAGCGGCGCCCGGCCCCGCTCAGCAAAGCGCCCGCTCGAGCCGACCGACGCGCCGCTGCCGAAGCGACGCTCCAGCCGCGCCGCCGCCGCTGCACCCTCGGCAGCCTCTTCCTCCTCCACCCCTCCCGCCGCTTCCTCCTCTTCCTCCTCTGCCACCACCGCACCCACCGCCCCCACCGCACCCACCGCACCCACCGCACTGGCCGCGCCCGCCACCGCCGCCCGCACCGCCGCCTACACCTCCACTGCCACCGCCTCCGCCTCCACCTCCACCGCCGCCCCTGCCGGCCCCTCCCCGCTCTCGAGCCGCCTGTTCACGACCACGCCGGATGGGCGCACCGTGCTGAGGGAGACGCCCCCTCCGCCCACGGGCGGCATGGCGGCCGTCGCCGCGGCGCTGGCGCAGATCAACCTGCAGGCCTACGCCGCCGCCTTTGACGCCGAGGGCTACGACGACATCTCGTTCTTGCGCGGACTGGATGCCGCCGAGCGGGCGGACGTGGCCAAGGAGACGGGGATGAAGCCCGGGCACGCGGGCAGGTTTGTCAAGTTCGGCTTCGCGCCGCCCTGAGCGAGCCCGCCGCTAGGGGCTCAGAGCAAGCATGCGGCGATGGGAAGGCCTCTAGTCTCCGTCCGGCACATCAGATGTAGATCTACGGGGTCAATTTTCTTTAACATTTGAGAAGCAGTACTGGGGACCGTGCGACGGTCGCCCCCAGCCAACGAGCAACGTGGAAAATCGAGTGCACAGTCTCACGCGTGGTCAGCCCCTTACTCTTCCGCAAAAGAGAAATCGCACGTGCGCTCAAGCAAAAGCAATCGTGCAAATGTCTGGGACAAGGATCATCGAGCGTGATACGAGCGTCACTTTGTACCCACCCCCCCTACTTCGTCTCTTCGTGGGGACCCCCCCGCCGGTCGGTGGTCTGCCCCCGAGGTGGACCGGACCCCCCTCCGGTCGCGGGTCGCTCTCTCGGCGGCGGGAGGTGTGCCGACCGACCCCCCCCTCGGTCGGTGTCCTTGCCGTGAGCCCCCTGAAACGCTCTCCCTCCTTCTCGCGAACCGCCACGGGCGCTTCGAAATCGCCGGTTTTCACTATGAAAACTAGTCACGCAGCCAAGCGCCAAGGTGCAAGGAGACTTCTTCGCCGAGGCCCGAGCGAGCCCGACCCCACACATCACACATACATGTGCAGCATCTACGCAGTCGCAGGCCTGGTCCTGCTTGCCGTCACTTTGTACAAGCTCTGGCAGCGCTCCAGTTCTCCGCAGTACGCGCGCATCGTCCCGTCCGATGACTACGATGACTTGCCAGAGTGGATCGACACATCGCCGCCGCCGTCACCGGGCTCATCGGCTTCCGAGTCGCCCAAGCGACAGCGAATGGCAATCGATGGACGCCGCTTCTGGAGCAACTCAGTTAATCGCGACATGCTGCGCGTTGCGCGCGGGCAGAGCTATGCCGGCAACATGATCTGCCTCGCACCCGGTCTTCACGTCTCCAAATTTTCGCGCGGGCAGAGCTAGGCGATCCGTCCGATTCGGAGAACGAGCCAGGGCGAGGGCGAGGAGGAGGCGGAGGCGGAGGAGGAGGCGGAGGCGGAGGACGAGGACGAGGACGAGGACGAGGACGAGGACGAGGACGAGGACGAGGACAGCGACAGCGGCGACACACCCCTCAAGCTACAGATCAACCTCACGACGGAGGTGGAGAGGGAGGTGGACCTCTTCGTGGAGTCGGAGAGGAGGAGCAGTTCACCTTCGAGGAGTTCTACTGCACGCTGCCCCCGTGGGCGCGCGGCCGGCAGAAGGAGGTGCTGGCCGCGCTCAAGCGGCGTGTCGCCGGCGAAGCTAATCATGGACGACGACGATGACTAGAGCGTGGACATGGACGAGCTCGTGTTCCGACCCATCCTGAGCGCGCGTCTCGAGCTCAGCAACTCGGACGACGTCACGAGGAGTGATTAGACGGGGGGAGGTCGCTTGGTGTCTCTAGTATTTCGAGATACTAATTTATTCACAGCTGCGGCGAGCGTGTGCGGTGTGACCCTCGAGCCAACCCGACCGACCCCCCCCTCGGTCTGCGCTCCGACCGAACCGGATCCCCCCTCCGGTTTGCGGTCTTCCGCGGCCGCCGACCGGACCCCCCCTGCGGTCGGTCGGTCTGCGCTGGGCGCTCAAACCGCGAAGTCGGCCTGTTCACTACAAGATGACGCTCGTATGACGCAATTGAGGCCGCGAGACGCGAGCCGCGAGCCGCCCCGCAACGACCTAAGGTAAGGTAAGGTAAACTTCTCCACACACACGAGGTGGTGGGGCAAGGGGGGGCAACCCTCGCGTCTCCACGTCTAACGACAGGAGCCCCACGGCATTCAAAGTGCAAGGCCCGGTGCGCGTGGGTGAGCGGTGTGTGTGTGTGTGTGTGTGTGTGTGTGTGTGTGTGTGTGTGTGTGTGTGTGTGTGTGTGTGTGTGTGTGTGTGTGTGTGTGTGTGTGTGTGTGTGTGTGTGTGTGTGTCTCAACGACCTGCCGTGTGCGCCCGTCCACTCGGCGGGGTCGCAGCTGCCTCTGGACGGCACCGAGATGTACCTTTCTGCGCAAATGGTCAAATCAAGGTTTTGTGACGCGAGCTGTGCCACAGTGGGTCGTCGTGTGGAGCACAGGGACAGGGACACCGTACTCACGTACTGACATCCCGCCCCGCGCCAGGGGCGGTGGCGCGCGCCGCGCCGGGACACTTTGGACCCGCAGCCTGGCATACGCCAGGCCACAGATCCGCCGGCAGAGCCTTAAAGCTGCATCCGCGATCCGCGCCGGCTCTCAGGAGAGATCCGGCGCGGTGCTGACCGCGTCCTCGCAGGCCACCGAGTTCACGATGGTGTCCGGAGGGAAACGGTGCAGCTGCGGCATATCGCAGTGCGGCATGCCGCAGTGCGTCACGCGGCGCTCCTGCAGCAGCGCGCGCGCGGTGGTGAGGAGGGAGCAAGCCCTTGAGCTGCTGGCGTAGTCCATCGCCCGCGCACGCGCGCCGGCCTTGAGGTGGTTCCACCAACAACTGGCCCAGGGGTTGAGACCCTGCGGCGTTCACGTACGGACCCGCCTCGGTATGGCTAACCTGTTGGCGAGCGGTGCCTATTGGCGCTGCGACGGCGACTGCCAGGAACGTGCAGAACACGCTCGCAAGCAGACCGTATGGCAAGGCCGGCACCGTGGCTGTGCGCTCAGCGAAGAGGACAGCCACCCTTTGAAGACGCTGATACCCTCTTGCGACCCAGGTTCCGACCCTCTGCGTGGCCGACTCACACAGCGAGCCTTCCTGTCTCCGTGCTGCCGATTCATCGGTCGTGCTCAGTCAAGATATTGTAGAGACCGACCATATGCACAATATCTTGACTGAGAGCTAAGCCCAGTTCGACGATCGGCAGCCTCACCGCGGGTCGCGCCGCTGTGCAGCGAGAGCCAGGCTCGCCCGGCGATGGTGACCAGAGAGTGCTCAACAAATACCAGAAAAAATCAGGGAGCCTCAGAGAGTGCCACTGCCATCACCCAGGCCGCGGGAGCTGATCGGCTGCGCCGAGGACAGCCCCCTTGGTGTGCTCCACGGCTCACCAGTGTGCGCCGCGGCGCCGTCCAGCCACTTTGGCGGCCAGCCACCGGTCGAGTTCTTCGACTCTGGAGGACAGAAAGGTACCGTCTGAAAGGTATTTTCATCCTCTATTTAGCGCACTTGGTCTCAAAGAGCAACTCTCTTACCCGGCCGCGCTATTCACAGGTAAGCATGAGCGAAGCATCGGGTCGCAAGAGGATACGCCAGCAAATAAATCGTCCCAAGGAGCGCCGCCCGCCCCAACTCTCTCGAACGGGCAGTGGGGGGCGCGCACACTAACACAGGTACACCAAAAAAGATTAAACAATTCAAAATTAGTGGACTCGAACAACCTGCTGAAGCCAGACACATCTTCTCACAGCAAAAGCAAAAAATTGGTCGATTCCGGGGATTTGATATTGACACCGTCAAAGTTAAGGATGTGCTGGGGCGTGACCCTTCATCTGGCTTCTACCAGGGGGAGGGGGAGGGGGAGGGGGAGGGGGAGGGGGAGGGGGAGGGGAAGGGGGAGGGGGGGGGAGGGGGAGGGGGAGGGTTGAGGGGGAGAGGGAGGGAGAGGGGCGATGCACGGAGAGATGGATGTGGAGGAGGCGGAGGTCTATTAGATGGAAGACGAGCGAGAGGGGGGAGAGGGCAACTCTTCCGTCGCTCGCAAACGGCAACTCGCGAGCCCGACTCGCGACATTGGCGTTTTGCCCACTCTACGGCCGCAGGGGTTGCACTCGGCGCACGGGCCAAGACAGGCTAAATTGGTTTAATTTTGAGTTACCGTACAGTATGTTGAGGGGAGGTGGGTTGTGTGTCCGGTCCGGTCCAGTCCCGGTCCAGTCCAGACCCAGGACACACCCAGGACACACCCAGGACACACCCAGGACACACCCAGGACACGCGGCGCGAGCCTACGTGCAGGCAGTATGCAGCCCGTAGGGCGCGCCGCGCCATCTCGCGTCATCTCGGGTGTGTCGGCGGCGGGCTGGGCAGCGGCGGGCTGGACGGCGGCGGGCTGGACGGCGGCGGCGGCGAGTTGGGTGGCGGGTCAGCGCTGCGCTCTCCCGGCAGTGAGGCGGAGGTCAACGCATGCAGCATGGAGGAGGCAGCCACCGCCTGTGCAGAGAGAGAGAGTGAGGAAAAAAATAGCGAGATGAGAGAGAGGGAGAAGGAGAGAGAGGCGGGCGGTTGACTCACCAGGCCCGCGTCGCCACAGTAGGAAGCCGCCGACCAAACGCCCCCAAACGACGTGGTCGCGTGGTCGTTGTCCGCCGCCCTTTGCATCGCACCAGCCGTGCATCCCACATGGCGCGGCGCTGTGTATCCAAAGCATCCGCGACTCGATCGTCTCAGACCGGCAGAGCGCCTGCGCGTTGAGTGTCCATCGAAAGTCTGGATTTGTTTAGCCCAGAGCCACCGGGGTGGGAGAGGCGGCGTGCGCCGTGTGTCTCGTGCTCTCCGGAGCGGCTGGGGGTTCAGTTGGTTTGTGATGAGGCAGAGTCAAAGACAAAACACTTCCTCCGGCGGCGCGCCGGGACTCTGAGAAGAAAGCGACGGCGCGGGTGGCCGCCCCGACCGCCCCCGCCGATGCCCAGCCCCCCTCGTCCCCCCGGGCACGCCCAGCCATGTTCGAGTGTGAGCCCCGTCAGTTGCCTTCCATCCTCTACGTTCTCAAACAAACTATTCTGCTGGGCATAAGTTTCAAACGTGGACCAGCCTCAACAATCTTGAGACTCAAACTCGTTCTCCAGTAAAGGTTGTTTTGAGACTTGACTCAGGAGGAACTAACTGGCGGCGGTATGTGAGATCTCATGGGGACGGGGGGGGGGGGGGGGGGGCTCCAGGACCCAAGGGTGCCGTCCGGGAAAGGGATACCCCCAAAACCCCCCCCAGGGAGAGGGGGGGGACCCCTCCCGGGACCGACCGCTCTGGTTGTTTTCAAAACCCTCCCGCTCGCTGGGAAAAAACGTTCAGGGGGGAAAAAAAACGTTCCCCCATTTTGGCAAGCAAGAAGTTCCAATAAGGCAAGAAATAGAAAGTAATGTTCAGAGAAATTTGTGCTTTGGGCTGGAATTTTCGTTGTTTCTCCTGTCTGGTATAGGGCTGGCGAGGTACTCCCACGCCTCTCGGGGATTTTGTCTGGCCGAGTCAACCCGAGCCTGGCGAGACTGCGTCAGCTGTTCCCACAGCAGGCTGGAAGTACCTCGCCAGGTATAGGGTTCCTCCACAGCCCCAAGCCGTGAACTCTCGTTGACGCGCGCACGCCGAGTCAGGGGAGCGCGACGGACTGTGGCCTTTCGAGGGCCCTGCGATGCCTGCGCCTCCACCGATGGACCCGGGGCCGAGCCGCGCCGAATCCAGCGAGGCCGGGCTGGGCGAGTCATCCAAGGTTGCAACCTCCAAGATGATCACGTCCGACCACGACTCGTTCGAGCTCATCTTTATGATGCTCATGGGCATCCGCACTGCGGTGGGCAAGTTCGCGTCCAAGGAGCTGCCCGCCGAGATGGGCCCCGCCGAGTTCAACCAGAATTGGGAGGGCGACTTCCTCGCCTCTGGCACGCCCGAGACGCCTGCGCACAGCCACTCCGACTACCGCTTCAAGGAGTACTCGCCACTCATATTTCGGCAGCTGCGCGAGCGCTTCGGAATCTCGTCGCAGGACTACATGCTCTCGCTCACGTCGGAGTACGTGCTCGTCGAGATGTTCACAAACTCCAAGTCGGGCTCCTTCTTCTTCTACTCGGCAGACTACCGCTTTGTCCTCAAGACATGCACAAAGCGCGAGGCGCGCGCCCCCGCAGATGCGCCCGGAAGGACCGGCGGGGCGGAGCGCAACCACTGCCCCGATTCGCTCGCTCTGGACAAGAAGCGAGGCACCGCCGCTGCAGCGCCGCCGCCCACGCCTCTGCGCCGTCGCGCGCGCAGGCGGCTTTTCTGATGTCCGCGCTGCCCCCGTACCACCAGCACCTGATGTCTCACCGGTTCACGCTGCTGTGCCGCTTCTTCGGGCTGCACCGCGTGCAGCAGCGGAGCGGCAAGGTCGTCTACTTCGTCGTGATGGGCAACATCTTCCCCATCGACAAGCCGGTGCACGAGCGGTTCGACCTCAAGGCGCGAGATCTAGCCGAGATACAGCCGAGATACAGGCGAGACACAGATGAGATACTACAGGGGAGATACAGACCGAGAGCAGCCGCGCGGAGGGCGCCCTCCTAGGCCCAGCGGGTGGGCGACAGCTGGTGCACTCTTGCCTGCTCACCGCATCCCCGAGACGCGCCCGCGCCTCGAGATGCCACGCCTCCGCCGCCGCCCTCCCTGCCGCCGCCCTCCTCCCTGCAAAGAGGGCGAGGAGAGAGAGGGCGGAGGCAGGGAGGGGGGCGGTGGCAGGGAGGGGGGCGGCAGTAGGGAGGGGGGCGGCAGCTCCCATCCCGCCGCCG
>NW_005196527.1:0-8621 GCF_000372725.1 Emiliania huxleyi CCMP1516 | reverse complement strand
GATCCTGATCGGCATCCACCGCGCCGGCGCCGACCGCACCCGACGGCGCGTCATCGCTCGGCCTGCGTGCCCGCGCATCCCGGCGCCGGCTCTCGGCTCTAGGCGCAACGGCGAAGCGGCCGGCGCGCACGTCGTGCCTCTTCTACAAGGTTGCGGCAGGAGGCAGCGGCTCCGACCCCGCCTCCTCCGCCGCCGCGACCTCAACACACGCGGGCGTGAAGACCGACACGGACGGCGAGGCGGGCGCGGCGGGCGCGCGCGGCGGGGGGGGCGGCGGGGGGGTCGGCGGGGGGGTCGGCGGCGGCGGCGTGCAGATCGTGGACACCGTGTCGCAGGAGCAGCTGCTACGGGAGCAGGCAGCGCGGCGGCCGGCGAGCGCGTCGGAGGAAGGCGCGTTGACGGTCGACAAGGAGGTGTACTACGTCGGTGTGATCGACATTCTGTGCGAGTACGGCTTCCAGAAGCAGCTCGAGCACTCGTACAAGGCGGCGTGGTGCGAAGGGAGGGCGTGTGGCGCCCCCGCGCGCCTTTTCAGACCCCCCCCCCCCTCCCCAAAAAACAGGCGGCAAAGTATGGCGAACGCGTTGGCGCGCAAAACTTCTCCGTCGTCGACCCCGTCCAGTATTCAGCGCGGTTCCAAAACTTCCTCGCGGACGGCATCGCCTGAAAACCTGGCATGCTGCCGTGCGCGCATCGAGCGAACGCCCTGGGTATGTGTTTTTAAACAAGCCGAAAGCGCATGAAAAGCAATCTCAACTCAGCCCACACACACCCGAGCTCTATAACTAATTGCCCCACGACCTGTCCACCTGAGCGTCGTGAGCCGGAGCGGCCCCCCGCCCCCCCCACCGCCCACGTGACGTCGGACGTGGTTCAGAGAGGTGTCCCGGACCGCGAAAAATCCGAAAAAAACGAGTTTTGGGCTTTTCATGCATCGGCGAGTATACACGACACACACGACATATTGAGATTCACAAGACAAACGAAAAGCAGGAACAGCTAGGAGCGCAAGTGACGAGTCAGGCTCCGTACATACACACAAGGGAAACGCCTAACACGACAATCGACAAGAGCAGAGATACTCTCGGACACAGGCACACACAACCCACGTATCTTGCGCTGTGCGCGCGCTAATGCTCTATCGACAGGTCTCGACATTGCACAGCTCAGACCCCAGTCCGCGGGCTCCCCCCTCCGCCGCCCCGTCCCTCCCCTGCGACCGCTCGGTGCCGTCGGCGCGCTCGGCGTCAAAACACGCTGGTCGTGGTTCTGGCAGTCACAAAGTCCTGCGTGTACGTGATGTTTTGCGCGACGTACCACAGCAGCCACGAGATCGGGGCGAAGGAGAGGGGGCAGGCGAGGAAGAAGCCGATCGCCTTGCGCTCGTACTCGCGCAGGTGCCGCGCCACGTGCTCGAACAGCTGCCGCGCGTTGAAGGAGAGGCAGCCGGGGAACTTGTGCAGCGAGTCGAGGTCGGCCGTGCCGAGCACCTCGAGCTCGGCGTAGACGTGGAGCCGGCGCCACGTGATGCGGAGCACCCCCTCCACCAGCAGCGTGCGCGCCACCTGCATGCTCACGTACACGAGGATCGCGAGCAGGATCTGCAGCACGAACCCGTGGAACAGCCACTCCGAGTGGCAGCCGCACCGGTTGGAAAACAGGCCGAGCACCTCGCGGTTCGGGCCCGCGCAGGTCACCTCGCAGGGAGGGAGTTCCTCGCACGAGAAGACGCCGTCCGGAAGCGTCGCGTTGACGTCCTGCAGGCATGGCGTGCCGGTGTCGAGCAGCTTTCGCAGCTCCGAGGCCGCTGCCGCCGCCGTCGTCGGCCCCAACGCCCGCGTCGCGCCCTCGATCAGCCGCCTCCTCCCCCCCCAGTCAAAGCCGGACGCCATGCCGGACAGGGAGCCGGCGTCGAGCCCGTTCTCGGCCAGGCTGTCCTTGATGGAATCCAAGTCCGCGTCCGCGAACGCCTGCGACGCGTTCGGCCACCCGCCGCTGGACATGTTGCCCCACCCCGCGAGCGGGTCGCCCGCGCAGATGTCGCCAAAGCAGGCGGCGTCGTCCGGCGTGCGGCTTAGTGCCTCGGCCGCCGCCATGGCGGCGTCGGCGGCGTCAGCGGCGGCGGCGGCTTTGGCGGCGGCCTCCGCCTCGCTCACGGCCTGAGAGGCGACCGACAGAACGATTTCCGGGTCGCCTGCCGCCGTTTTGTCAAAGTCGAGGCACTTTTTGGCGAGGGCGATCCCGGCGGCGTCGAGGGCATAGATCTTGGAGTCGGTGTCGTAGTGCTGCGCCGCCGTCGTCTGGTGCTGCGCCGACGGCTGCAGGTACGTCGCGCACTCTCTCGACCGCCGCTCGTTGTAGACCTGCAGCCCGGCGAGCAGTGTCTTGTCGCCGTCGCCCGCCGCGTAGTTGTAGGCGGCGGAGAAGAGGTTTTCGCAGACCCACGTGCCGTTGCGCGGGGGCTCTATGCAGCCCTCGACGTACGCGTAGAAGGAGAACATGTACACCTGGGTCACGGCGTTGAGCACGAAGAGCATGAGGAAGCCTCCAAAGGCCGCGGCCGAGTACGGGGAGAGGATGTAAGACATGCAGAGCCGGACGGGGTTGAACCGGGCGATGAAAGAGCAGGCGAGCTCGAAGACCGAGGCGGCACCGGTCAGCATCACGCCCTGCTGCAACGTCGCGCGCCGCAGGTCGAGCGGCGGGATCGCCTCGGAGGAGCGGAACCAGTACTTGATGACCAGGCGCGTCGAGATGTAGACCCGCCACACGACGTCGGCCCACACGGCCATGGTGAAGATGTTGTCGATGCTGATCTTGAGCCCCATGATGTCCATCTCGAGCGCGTGGAACCCCTCAACCTTCCAGTCGAAGTTTGACGAGTCGGTCATGTCCGACATGGACCAGTTGAAGACCCACGAGCCGGAGCTGTTGTCGCCGATGCCCATCATGTTGGCAGCGCCGCCGACGATGTTGTCGATGGCGCTGGCCTGCTTGGCGAGGAAGTCCTCCGCCGCCTGGGCCATCTCCGCCGTCGCGTTGGCAATGTTGAGCGGCGGCGGGTCGTAGCCGGGCAGGATCTCGAGGCCGGTGATCGGGTCGAGCGCGCCCGAGATGTCTGGCAGTCCTCCCATCGCGTCGGCGAGGTACTCCTTCTGCGCCCTCGCCATCTCCGCTGACCACGCTGCGAACTCGGCAGTGTAAACGTCCATGTCGAGGTTCATGTCCGGTAAGGGGATGTTGATATTCGGTATGCCGGGCAGGTTGAAGTCGGGCAGGTTGAAGTTCGGGTCGATGCCCGACATGACCTGTTGCATCTTTGCCGCATTCTGCTTCATCCACCTCTCCATACTCTCGGCCGCCTTCGCGTACTCCGACCACTGCGCCGCCTGCTGCATCATGGCCATGTTCATCTTCTTGATCTGGTCGGTGAGCGCGGCCATCTCCTGCAGGATGGGGATGTCGCACGCCGAGTCGGTGCAGAAGGAGAGCGACATGTTGAGCATGTCGAGCCGGTCCTGCATCTTGGCAATCTCGTCCTCCACGCCGTCCTTGGCCGCGCCGGCCGCGTCGATGAACCCCTTGGAGGAGTTGTACATGTACTGGCTGTCGTACTCGGCCCGCGCCTGTCGGGCGACGCGCAAGCCGGCATCGAGGCGCAGAGGCGCGGAGCCCTCGCACTCGCCCCCTCTCACCGCCCTCCCCCCGCTCGTCTGCTGGCTCACGGGAGGGCTAGCTTTGTCCCGCACTCGTCCGGGTGGCTAGCTTGCGTGTCGCGGTCCGCGCCTCGACGCGGTCCGTGAACGACTTTTGCGATGCCATGACCTGGTCGGCGTACGCCTGCGCCGCGGGGCGGCTCGGCGCCCCTCAGACGCAGGCCCGTCGAACCTTCGTGGAAACGGCGTGGAAACGGCGTGGAAACGGCGCGGCCAAAGGCGGCGAGCGGGCCTGCGCCACGGCCATCGCCTCCTGCTTCTCGCGCGACGCATCGCCGAGGAGCTGGCGTGCGGCCTCCACCTACGCGAGTCGCGCGCCCCGAGCCTGAGAAGGGGGGCGGGCTCCGCGACGGCCCCCCACGGCGCCGCCGCGCCGCGCCTCTCGCGGCGTGCAACTGTCGTTGCTCCAAACAAGAGGCACGCCTCGCCTACCACGGGGGGCGCGCAAAGATTGGAGAGCGCTCGGTGCGGTGGCTGCGCGCGCCGAGAGGGCGTGGGCGCGCGGCGCGTGCGCGCGGCGCCTGCCGATCATCTCGAGCCCGTCCATGATTCGCACATGCGAGTTGGTGCACCGCATCTTTAGCGTCTCCACGCGGTGCAGCATCTGGTCGACCTACGGCGGTGGCGCCAGACGAGGAGATGAAGTTGGCGCGAGAGCCACCGCGCGCTACCCGCCTGTCCGCCGAGGCTCCCTCGATCTCGGGGTCCCGAGAGAGTCCAGCCCCCTGCCTGACTCGCGTTGCCGTGCTCTGTGCTCTGTCAGGCCCTCGGGGCAGCCCGTGCCTGGTCGCTCGCCGCCGTCGAACGCGCAACCTCGTCCGCGGCGGCGCCCTCGAGCGCGGCATCGCACTGCGACATCTGCGGCGAGCGGCGGTGGGAGAGAGTGGAAGCGCGCGAGCGCGGGACCGCCACCGCCTTGTGAGGCTCCTCTCACGACTTGCAGCGGTGTGTCTACGCCGGGCGCGGGCTGGCGGCGTGCTCTTCGCCTGCACGCTCGTACACGCCGTGTGCCCTTCCTTCTCGGAGACCATCTTGTCCCAGCCACGCATGCACTCGAAGCTCACCACACTGAATGGCGGCGAGGCGATGGCCGACTGGACAATAAAGCGCGCGACGCCGAGCGAAGACATCCACACGAGCGAGATGGCGATAGTGCAGAGCATCACCTTGGAGAAGCAGGCGTCCGCCTGACGCTTGAGGAGCTTCTTCTTGTCGGCCGCGCTCTCCGCCGTATCAGGCGAATCCGGACCCTTCTCCGCTAACTTCTCCTGGAAACTGGTCTTGATCGGCTTGGGCAGCACGTCACTGTCGTCGGCGTTATTGCTGGCGGTCGGCTTTTTGAAGCCCGGAAGGGGATCAGACGGGAGACCGTGATCCTCATCAGCGTCGTCCACGGCGACACTGGTGTAGCTCTTCATGCGCGGTGAGCGACCAAGTGCACGCTGTGGAGGGCCGCTTTGCTTTGCGCAGCCGACGGACTGGCCCAAATAAAGAATTCGCGCGAACTCACGAGATTCTCGAGGGCGTGCCGTCCTCCCATCGCACCTTCCTCTCGTCAAGGCCCACCGGCCCGCCGCTCGACGCCGCTGCCCAAGGAGGCGGTGGGCGGCGCGCTGCGCTCGCTGGCCGCCTTTGGCGAGCAGGCCCCCCTGAGGTCGCTCATCCGCACCTTCCTCTCGTCGCGGCCCACCGGCCCGCCGCTCGACGCCGCCGCCGTCACCGCCGCCCTCTCCCTCTCGCTGCCCAAGGAGGCGGTGACGGCGGTGGGCGGCGCGCTGCGCGCTCTGGCCGCGCTCCCGGGGGCCACGGAGGCCGCTCGGAAGAAGGCCACACAGAAAAGGGAGGCGGAGATGCTCTCCCCCGAAAGCGAGGCGCGCCGGGCGGCAAAGCGCGCCGCGCAGCAGGCTCGCCCGCACGTGCGTTGCACCGCCACCGGATGCAACAAAGAGTACGCCAACCGCAGCGCCCTCAACAAGCACATCAAGAATGTGGCCATGCGGGGTTGCCCTGAGCACAAGAAGCTCAAGGAGCAGGGAGGGCTGTAGGGGTTCCGCACTAGGTCAGTCGCTGTCAACTTCGCTGTCGCCACCGGCGGGCCCTACCAGCTCTGCCGCCACACCAACACCGCGTGAGGCGCCTCCTCGGCGGGACACAGTTTGTTTGTGCGCACGTAGAGAGCGCGCGAGATACTCGTCCGTGTCCGGCACCCTTTTAGATCTACTGTAGAGTTGTTGTTCGCTGCTGGGTTCCGGCTCCTACCCGGATAGGGGGTCTGTCCCCGCCGACTCGCGCCAAAACGCCCTACCTACCTAGCTACCTATCCCGTATCCCCAGGCCGCGCAGCGAAGCGAAAGATGAAAAGAGGGGGTATGGGCCTCTGCCCCGCACGCTCCCGCCCCTCTGCCCCTCACACGCACCCAGGCCCGACATGCACATACAAGACAAACCCGGCGTTCTGCTCTCAAAAGAAAAGAAAAATGGGAAGGAGGAGACCAGCGGGGGAGGCTCCCCGCCTATGCAACACCCCGGAAAATCCATCAACTACACTCGTCTTCTGGCGCTCAGCCCCGTGCACTGCCCGTGCAACAGCGGTCCGGCAGGCTGCCCCCAAGGCCCCCCGGGCCGCTGCGGGTTTGGGAGTTATGCTTAGGCACAGCTTCGGCGATGGCAGCCCCTGGGGCCCAGAGATAAAACTTCTGATGCCACGCGTGGCCTAGTAGTGTCCCCTCACGGCAGACTACGACTGAGCAGGCGAGTGAATGAAGAACTAAGGAGAGTGGGACTCGACCACCTCACCACAGAAGAGGCGACGACTCACGCACGAGAGATCAAGTTTGTCAAGGCCTCACAAGCTAGCACAACAAACACCTAAAGACTTAAAGGCATCACACTACAAGGAACGCGGCTGAGCTGACTCCCTGTAGGGGGCGCCTCGGTGAACCAGGGACTAGGATCTCGCGCAGACGACACAGGGCGTGCTGCGCCCCGCGCGATCCCTGGCGCAGAGGAGGCTGAGCCGCCGAACTTAGGATGCCTGCAAAGGCTGGCGAAAGCCAGCGAGACACGCCCACAACTCATATCCACTACAACAAGCCATTATGCCCCAATAGGCCCCACCACCCCACCCCTAGGCAATGTAGCGCACATGTCTAGTCCGGAGAGGACGGGGGGGGGGGGGGGGGGCGTAGGGGATAGCACTGTGCCGAGTATTTTGGATTAAAGCAATTTTTTTTCCTAGTAGTGTCCCCAGCTATGGGCGTGTCCACGTTGGAGCCAGGTTGTGGTGTGGACGCGAGAATACTGAATAGCTCCGCCGTTCATGGAGGCAACCGATGCGAGT
This sequence comes from Emiliania huxleyi CCMP1516, assembly GCF_000372725.1. Taxonomy (NCBI): domain Eukaryota; phylum Haptophyta; order Isochrysidales; family Noelaerhabdaceae; genus Emiliania; species Emiliania huxleyi. The sequence goes on along the minus strand of NW_005196527.1, from coordinate 1,565 downwards.
CGACTGGTGTGTGTCGTCGTGGTTTCGTATCAAGAATACTCACTCACACGCACCCTCTGTGCTCTGAGAAAGCTGCTGGATGCTGGAAGAGGAAGGACTGTCAGTGACACTCTGATCTTTGTCAGGTCACTGGTCAGGTGCCAACCAATGCAGTGACAGGCTCTGACCCCGCCACAAGCGTGTCAGCTGCGAGCGGTTTCCTGCCACTGTCGGATCACCCGGCGGAGTGTGTGGTTTGGGAAGAGCCGAGTGAACTCTAGCTCCTCGCCGGTCAGCGGGCTCGTCGACTTGGTCGCGAGCCAGCGCTCGATCGCCGTCCGCTCGTACGACTGCCCGTCCGCCGCCATCACCGGGTCACTCATGACCTCGGTCGTGATTGGGCAGACGAAGTCGGCCGGCGGCTCCTCCTCCTCCACCGAAAGCGGCCTCTCTGCAGCCAAAGAGGACGACGCTTGCTCGTCGGGCGCCCGCCTTTCCTCCTCCAGCCTCGCGCTCTCCTCGAGCGCCGCCGCCAACTCCGCCTCCTCCCCCGCCGCCAGCGCTGCCTCATCCTCGGGCTCCCGCGAAGGCCCAGCGCCTCCACCGCCGCCCTTCCCCTTCTTCTTCTTCTTCTTGCCCTTCTTGCTCTCCTTGTCGCGCCCGCCCGCCTCCTTCTCCGCCTCCTCCTCCGCCAGCAGCGCCTCGGCATGCCGCCTCGCCTCCGCCTCCGCCGCCGCTCTCTCCGCCTCCCTCCACGCTGCCTCCACCTCCGCCACCGCCGCCGCATGCTCCTCGAGGGCGCGCACGCACTCGGCGTGGCCCTTCTCCTTGGCAGCCTGCAGCGCCGTCTTGCCGTTCTCAGCGCGCGCCGTCGTATCCGCGCCCCAAAGCAGCAAACGGAGCACGACGGCGGCATGACCTTGGATGGCGGCGACCATAAGCGCGGTGCCGCCGTCGCTGTCCTGCTCGTCGACCGCCGCGCCGCGCTGCAGCAGCAGGTCGACCACCCGCTCGTGGCCCTCCTGGGCGGCGCCCATCAGCGCGGTGCCGCCTCGGCTGCCATGCTTGTTGATCTCCGCGCCGCGCTGCAGCAGCAGCTCGACCACCCGCTCATTGCCGTTGGTGGCGGCGTACATCAGCGCGGTGTCGCCGTCGCTGTCCTGCTCGTCGACCGCCGCGCCACGCTGCAGCAGCAGGTCGACCACCCGCTCGTGGTCCTCCTGGGCGGCGCCCATCAGCGCGGTGCCGCCTCGGCTGCCATGCTTGTTGATCTCCGCGCCGCGCTGCAGCAGCAGCTCGACCACCCGCTCATTGCCGTTGGTGGCGGCGTCCATCAGCGCGGTGCCGCCTCTGCTGTCCTGCTGGTTGATCTCTGCGCCGCGCTGCAGCAGCAGGTCGACCACCGGCTCGTGGCCGTAGAAGGCGCGTTCATCAACGCGGTGTAGCCTTCGCCGTTCTGCATGTTGATCTCCGCGCCGTGCTGCAGCAGCAGCTCGACCACTCGCTCGTGGCCTTGGCTGGCGGCGCCCATCAGCGCGGTGCCGCCGATGCTGTTCTGCTGGTTGATATACGCGCCGCGCTGCAGC
>NW_005196528.1:558546-560476 GCF_000372725.1 Emiliania huxleyi CCMP1516 | reverse complement strand
CGGCCCGCCTTCGACGTGAAGGGGGGACGGCCTCATGCCGCCTCACCGCGCGACGCGGCGGCCGGCCGCCACCTCAAAGGAGGCCTCTCGCGCTCAAAATACGTGCGAGGCACCTGCCGAAGGGGGTGGGGTGGTCGGGCGGTCTAGGGGAAGGCGTCTCCGGTGGGTGGGCGCCGCTCCTACAGCGCGCGGGGCGGGGAGGCCGACTGCGGCGGTGATACGGTCGCGCGCGCGGGGCGTGGAGGGCCAGGGAGGTGGAATCCGGGGCGGCGGAACCTTCCGATTTTTGACGTGATTAACTAGCCCGAGGCTGGCCGGAGAGGATTGAGCCCTCCGATTTTTGTTTTTCCGTTGCTCCAGCCGGCCAGCCGTGCCTACGGCGAGAAAAGGAGCGTCCGACCCGGTCCGATCTCGCGCTCCAGCGGGAACGCCGAGCGCCTCGGACGCCAAGCGGGAACGGCGTTCCGAGGCGGGGCGCGGTGGCGATCACCGGTCGGCGCCTTCGCGGCCGGCCGGCCCGGTGGGTTGCCACGGCACATGCGCCGCGCGCCGTCGCCAGGCCCCGCCGCCGCCCCGCCAGAGCAGCGGCGAGATGGGAGGCGGTCGGCGGGTGACATCGGCTCTTCGAGCGAGCTTTCAGCTCACTTTTGACGACGCTAGGAAAATCAATTCGTGGAATCCAGTCCGAGATGCAGTGAGGCGGAGCCTACCCTGTTGGCAGACGAGAACTCCGAAAGAGGCAGCAGCTCCGCCGCCGGCGTACAATGCCGGTCTCTCTAAATACTAAAAAGAAGTGGCGGCAAAAGAATCTTAGGTATGCCACTTCAAAGAAAAGAATTTGACAAGGAAGCTCCCTCGCTCAGCCCTCGCGGCTGGCGGCTCCCGCGCTGCTCGACGACGGTGGCATCGGCTCGCTTTGCCTGGGCTTTCTCCTCCTCCGCCAGTAGCGCCTCGGCATGCCGCGCCGCAGCGCGATGTACCATGCCGTTTCGCTCAGCGTCTCGCCGGCGAGCAGCCGCTCGTAGCACGCCGCCGCGAGCTCGCACTCGCCCAGCTTGAGGCGCATGTTGACATGCGAGAGGATCGTCGTCGGACGCGGGTCGAACCCGCTCGCCTGCGCGAAGAGCGAGGCCGCCTCGGCGGTGTCACCGGCCGCGTTGGTCGCGAAGGCCTGCTTGGTCAGCCGGTCGTGCATCTCCGCTCGCTGCGCCGCCGAGTTGACGTCCGCCGAGCCCTGGTCGAGGTGTCGAGGCCCGGTGTCGAGGTTGTCGAGCTGCTGTCGAGGCCTGTCGAGGGATAGAGGTGTCGAGGCCTGTCGAGGCCTGTGAGGCCCGAGGCCTGTCGAGGCCTGTCGAGGCCTGTCGAGGCCTGTCGAGGCCTGTCGAGGCCTGTCGAGGCCTGTCGAGGCCTGTCGAGGCCTGTCGAGGCCTGTCGAGGCCTGTCGAGGCCTGTCGAGGCCTGTCGAGGCCTGTCGAGGCCTGTCGAGGCCTGTCGAGGCCTGTCGAGGCCTGTCGAGGCCTGTCGAGGCCTGTCGAGGCCTGTCGAGGCCTGTCGAGGCCTGTCGAGGCCTGTCGAGGCCTGTCGAGGCCTGTCGAGGCCTGTCGAGGCCTGTCGAGGCCTGTCGAGGCCTGTCGAGGCCTGTCGAGGCCTGTCGAGGCCTGTCGAGGCCTGTCGAGGCCTGTCGAGGCCTGTCGAGGCCTGTCGAGGCCTGTCGAGGCCTGTCGAGGCCTGTCGAGGCCTGTCGAGGCCTGTCGAGGCCTGTCGAGGCCTGTCGAGGCCTGTCGAGGCCTGTCGAGGCCTGTCGAGGCCTGTCGAGGCCTGTCGAGGCCTGTCGAGGCCTGTCGAGGCCTGTCGAGGCCTGTCGAGGCCTGTCGAGGCCTGTCGAGGCCTGTCGAGGCCTGTCGAGGCCTGTCGAGGCCTGTCGAGGCCG
>NW_005196528.1:511102-558446 GCF_000372725.1 Emiliania huxleyi CCMP1516 | reverse complement strand
GGGGGGGGGGGGGGGGCAACGGTGGTGTGTGTGGTGGGTGGCGGTGTGCGGTGCGTGGGTGCGCGTCGCGTGGGTAGGGGTCAGATTCAAGGCTGCTCACGACTCGAGCACTACTATATATTGTGGCGAGCGTGACGCCTCGCTGGCCGCTGTGGCTCCGGCAAACCCGCGCTCGAGCTTGTTGATTTCGCGCTCTGAAAAGCGCCTTGACTTGCCTTCGTCCTCCATGCGGCGGAAGGACATCGTCCCTCCCCCGTAGCCAACATACGCCTACAGCGTGAGTGTACATCGCAGCTAGGGCGTGAGTGCGAGATTCGGAGCTTCACGCGAAGACGAGGGCTACGAACGAATACCGCCGAATGCGTGTCCTCCCTCGAGTGCCAGTATGCAAACAGTCTGTCTTCCGCTTCTGGGGGCGCGCCATCGCCCCCACAAAGGAGCTCACAGCGACGAGGAGGAGGGGCACCACCGAGTTCACACCCTCTGGCGCGGGCGCCTCGGGGGGCTTTGGGGGCGGCGGCGGCGGGTTCGTCGGCGAAGGCGATGACGGCAATGGCGGCGACGGCGATGGCGCCAGCGGTGGCGAGGGCGGCGGGTTTGGTGGATCGATGAACCAGAACGTGAAAACGTCAAAGGGCGGCGATGGCGATGGCGGTGGCGATGGCGGTGGCGGTGGCGATGGCGGTGGCAGAGGCGGCGGCGGCGACGAGGGCGGCGGCGGCAGCGGCGACGGTTGCAACGGCGGCGGCGGCGGCGGCTGCGGTGGCGGTGGCGGCTTCTTGGGCGGTGAGGGCGGCGGCGATGGCGGATCGGGCGGCGGCGCCGGCGGATACGGCGGGTGCGGCGGATAGGGAAACCTCTTCTCCCACACACACACCGCCTTTCTGCGGCACGTTTCGGGCAAGTCGTTTGGGAGTGGGCAGTCAAAGTGGTTGCCATCCGTGCCCGGCGCCTGCACAGTAAGGGGGCGGCTGCGCGCGTCTCGCGGGGCGGGGCGAGTGGCTGTCGGGAGGAATTGGAGTTGCCCACTCCTGGCTGCTGCTACCTCTCCGCTATCGGCACCCAGTGCGGCCACAGCACCTTCGGCCGCCCGTCGTACAGCCTGCCGCGGTCCCACGGGTCGCGCGGGTTGTCGCCCTCGGGCCCCTTGTTCCAGCCGCCCCATTTCGCGAGCAGGCCGGGGAAGCCGCCCGCCTCGCCCCGCACACCCCACTTCGAGAGCGGCGGCGCGGGGGCCCAGCCGGCGTGGGGCGGCGAATGCGCAAGTTGCACGCCCTGGAGCAGCTTGCGCCGCTCGCCGCCGCCCTGCTGCTGATCCTCCCCCTTGGAGGCGGCGTTTAGAGGCGCAGCGCCGCCCGGCCAAGCCTCGCCGAGCCGACGCCCCTTGCCGGGCGGGTGCGGGGCCGGCGGCGGGTTTGCATCGACCAAGTCACACTCCCTACCACGACAGAGAGCACCGAGCGTGGAGGAAGAGGGGGCACCGCCCGACCGCCGGGGCCGCGGGGACGGAGGGCAGTGTGGCGCGCGCGCTTGCTGACGTGCAGGCCGCGCGGGATGGTGCCGGAGAGGAGGCTGTCGGCGACCTTGAGTGTCTGAGCGGCGGCGAGCAGACGAGAGGTGAGAGAGGGTGTGAATAGGAAGAGCGTCTGAGCGGCGGCGAGCAGACGAGAGGTGAGGGGCCGGCGCCGTGGCCGCCTCTGCGTCGGTGTCTCTCCTCGCGGGGCGCGCGCCTTGAGCTTGCTCAGAAGGGCGAGGGAGGCCGGCAGGGTGCCCGAGAGGACGTTCTTTTCGGTGTTGATCTCCTGTGCGGCAAAGCGGCAGCAAGAGCCTCCAGCTGAGCGCCTCCCCGGGTGAGAAGCACTCTGCCTCTCCGCTACTGATCTAGGGCCGGCGCCTCCAGCTTTGTTGCCATCCCTATCTCGGGCGGGATGGTGCCCGAGAAGCCCTTGCAGTTCTCCCTCCTCCAATCTTTGCTGTTGATCTTGCCGCAGTTGACGCTCTCTTCGAGGTCGATCTCCTGTGATGTAGGGAAGGGATGGCGAGGGGTCGTTGTGGCGGCCGCGCGTGGGTTGCTGGAGGGTGCGGCGCGGCGCGGCAGCGCGACTCTCCTCAAGCTTCGTCGCCATCCCGATCGTGGGTGGGATGGTGCCCGAGAGGCCCGCCTTCTTTGCGGAGACCTAAGGGCGCGGTGGCGAGGGTGGAGGTGGCGAGGGTGGAGGTGGCGAGGGTGATGGCGGCGGAGGCGAGGAGTTGAGGGCGGTGGAGATGGCGGTGGAGATGGCGGCGGCGGCGAGGGTGGCAACGACCTTCTCGAGTGTGCCGGAGAGGAAGAGGGAGGGAGGGAGGGTGCCCGTGATGGAGGTCCGCTTGATCCTGAGCTGCGCGCGAAGGGAGAGGCGGGCGCTCGCTGTGAGCGTCACTTTGAGGCTCGTCAGCTGGCACCGTCCCACCGCTCATAGGGCTTGAGCAATGTCGCTTGGGCGGCGGGGAGGCACGGGCAGGGGGGAGAGGCGCCTTTTCGATCTCGGAGCTCGCAGAGAAGAGGGCGTCCGGTAGCGTCCCCGAGAGGTCTGTCCTCTCGACGTTGATCTCCTCGAGGCTCGTGAGGAGACCAAGCTGCGGCGGGATGGTGCCCATCAGGCCCGCTATGCTCCGCCACGCGATCTTGCGAATTTCCTCCTTTTCCTTGTGACAGGTGACAAACGCCTTCTCGCAGCACGGAATATTGGCGTCGAGCCACGACCGCCCCGCCGCGTTTTTCCAGCTTTGCCCGCCCATGGCATCGTAGCAAGCTCTCAGCGGCCGATCGCAGGAGGCGGCCGGCTGGCTGCCTGCCAGCATCGCGAGAGCAAGCATGGACGATGGAACGAGAGACTGTGCCGAATCGCGCCGAATCGCGACTATAACTACTATAGTCCTACTGTACTGGGTTTGTTCTACCGGCAAACCTCTCGCTGACATGCGCGCCCCGTCGAGCTGACGGCGGGCGCGCTGAGGTCGCACGCCAAGCCAAGTTATATGCCAATGGCATGCGATCTAGAATCGGCTCACGCGCCTCTACTCGCATACGCTCACCCATAGAATTGTCACCGCCAGTGAGTGCGAGATAGGGCTAGCGGCTGGCGGCTAGCCTCTGAGGAGAGTGACCAGAGACACCTCACACGACCCCACACACGGTCTAGTCCGGCCTCGCGGTCGGCGGAGATTGCTAGAGGACGAGCGAGCCTGCTCTAGCCTCACGCGCTCGCCCCTGTCGTCTGTTGTGTTGTTGTGCCCTTGTTTGTTCCTTCGGCACCTTGGCTGGGGGAGGCGACAGGGGGGGGGCGCGGCCTTGAGTTATGTGTACGCCAACTCAGGGTGTGTGGCAGCCAGCTGGCTGGGTGTCTTGTGAGCTTGTTTGTGTCTGTGTGTCGCTCGTGCGTGTCGTCATCATCTGTCCCGCGTCCACCCATACCGCGTTGGTGTCCAGTCCGAGCCTGACTGTTGTTCATCTTTCTACATACATACAGCTCCTGAGCACGGCGCCGCAGGCGCCTGTTGATAGGTCCAGGTGATAGCACTGGATGGGCAATGCATACGCCTAGTTGGGCCTCAAATCGCCCGACCGCGTCCCGGTGCTCTGTGGTCGGATTTGTGACGCCGCCGCACCGCGCCGCGGCCGGGGGCCCTCCGGAGGCCGAGGATGGCCGTGACAGACCGGGACGAGCTCTGGGAGGTTCAACGCTCGGGCGTGACCACCCTCTGGAGTGGGATACAGCGACAGGGACTGCGGCACCGCCCGTGGGCTTCCAATCGTTGGGAACCAGAGACGCGCAACGACGGGAGACGTCGAGGCGAACTACACAACCTTCGGGCCTAACAACCCGGACTGGCTCGAGGCGGACGCACCCCGAGGGGACGCTCGGGCGTGGCTACCCTCAGGGGTGTGATGCAGCGACATGGGCTGCGGCATCGCCCGTGGGTTTCCAACCGCTGGGAACCCAGAGGAGCGCGCCGGCGGGAGACGTCGGGGCGAATTACACAACCACGGGTCTGGACGGCCCGCCGGAGACATGGTCCTGCGGAGCATCTGACCATGATGGCAGCGCGAACGCTGCGAGCCACGTCGAGATTCATACCGCGGGGGCGCACGTTCCTGCGGGCATGCATGAGACATACGATATCGAGGGGCTCCCCGGCGCGGACTACGATCCCCGCCACGGGTCACGAGACCCCGGCGCGCAATGGCGCTCCGTACCACCGCCAAGCGACGACACGTACGGCGTACCCGACAGGGGTGCCCTTGAACGAGACCAGTTGCGGCTGCAGAGCCAGCCACTCCTGACGCCGGTGCGTGCCACGCCGCGGCTCGGCGAGCCCTCCGCAGCGGACTGCAGAGGAGGAGGCAGACGCAGAAGGGAAGGTCCCTTCAGACACGGGAGATCGCTACGTCGACTTCGACGGCGCGTCCCACGGGCCCGTGAGGCGGGCGGACCACACCGAGCTCGCGAAGGCGCGGGCGGAGATCGAGCGCCTCCGGGTGACGCTTGAGATGCATCGGGACAGGGAGCGAGCGCAAACCCTCGGGGCCCGCGCCCGCGACCTCGACCGTGAGGCGAAGATGCTCTTCAGAGCGATGGAGACCGAGACCGAGACCAAGGCTTAAGACCAAGACCACCACCACCTCGGACGTTGGGGGCCCCGCCGCAAACCCCGTGCACCACCCTCCCAGCGGGCGAGTCAACCAGCCCCGCGAGGCCGAGCAATCAGCGCCTCCAAGCGCGGCCGCGTGCATCGCCGGTAGGAAGACCGGCGGGCCGCTCTACGGCGCGGCGGCCCCCGGTGGCGGCGGTCGGGCCGGGCTCGAAGCCGGCTTCGAGCCCACCGACCCCGCCGCGCGCCTTCCGCAACCCTCGGGCCCTCACCCGGCCACCCATCGGGAAACCCGCCCCGTGACAGTCCTCGGCCGCCTCGCATACCTGTCGGCGCCCTGCCGCGCGCAGGTTGCTGCTCCGCGCCGCCGTCACCACCGAGCACGGCCATCTCGGACGTTCAAGCGGCGCCAGCCAGCGGCTCGGCCGCGCATCCTTCACACACGCCGCCACGACCAACCTGAGCGGGTCCGGTGTCGAGCCATGGTGCGAGCTGCATCATGTGAGGGGCGGCTGTGGCCGCAGCAGGTCGACCAGACGGACCTCAAAGCTTGCCGTCGGCGTGCTGTCGTGGCGAGAGCGCGAGACCGCTGCAGAGGATCCGAGTGAAGTGGCGAGCCAGAAGCTACCTGGGTCACCAAGTGGTAGCCCTTGCCCATTCTGATCAGGGCTGTGCTTTGGTGGGGTTGTGTTTGAGCATGTGTGAAGTGGGAGTGCGTGCCGGCGGTGTCTGTGGGTGAAACGGGTGTGAGGCCGTAAGAGCCGTGGTATGAGCCAGAGTGAGCTTAATCGCCCAAGATAAGTGCGGTCTGGGACAGCTCAGGCTTGCTGCTGATGGGACTGGGCCAGGAGAGCGACAGGGAAGGCGAGGTGGTGAGCTGACAGGCTGGGGAGTCGGCTTGTGTACGTGTCGCGATGACCTGCCAAAAAGTGTTGTTTGCGGCTATTGCTCAAAACTTTGAGAGAGAAGCAGAAGGCCTACATATTATGACTGCACCCATGACCCTGGGAAGCCGCTTTGTCGGCACCTGGACGTGGTCGCGATGAAGTGCCAAGAAGCGTCGTTTGCGGCTAGTGCTCAAAGGATTGGGAGAGAAGGCCTACATACATGTTATGACTACTGCATCCATGCACCTGGTGCATGGGGGCTGTGGAACAGGCGCGCCGCGCCAGCGCCGGACGTGCCCGGAGCAGGTCCGGCGCGCGCGTGGGCGACCAGCGCCTGTAAACAGACAGCCGTGCCGCCCGCACGTTCAAAAATGCCGAGTGCTGCGTGGCGGCACTTGGAGCACTTGGAGTGCAGTCGGTAACCTCACACCCAGTCGGCACGACCAGAGCGTAAGCGCGTTTTTTTGTCATCGCGGCGCTCTGGCGCGCACGCAGCAATGGCCGAGGCGTCGCCGCAGCCGGAGCCGCCCAAGCAGGTGCCCACGACCTCGCCCCCCTCGCCGACTGCAGCCGCTGGAGCGCGCGCGCCGCGCCTGCTGGAGCGCTCTGCTCAGCGCCGCTCCCGCGCCTGCGCTCAGGAGGCAGAGGCACCAGCGCCCGCTCCTGCAGAGGCGCCGGCGCCCGCGCCCGCCGGCGGCGAGGAGGACGACAACGCGCCGGCGCCTGAGGAGGAGGCGAACGTGGAGTTCACGCCGCTGGTCAAGCTGGATGAGGTGAAGACCACCACCGGGGAGGACGAAGAGGAGGTCCTCTTCAAGATGTGCGCCTTGCGCCCCTGCAGCCGCTTCGCGCAGTTCCCGCGGGGCGGCGCGTGACCGCGCCGGCCCCTCCCCGGCCAGGCGCGCGAAGCTCTTCCGGTGGGAGTCTGACTCGTGGGAGAAGGAGGTGAAGCTCTGGAAGGAGCGGGGCACGGGTGACGTTCGCTTTCTCCAGCACAAGGAGACCAAGAAGGCGCCGCGCCGCTCGCGATCCCGCGCCGCCGCCCGTTCGCGTCCCCACCCGCGGCCAGACCGCCCGGCGTCCCTGCAGCGGCGCCGGGCGCCGATCCCCACGCCCTCGGCCCGCCACGACTCGGCCCACCACGGCACGCAGGTCCGCCTGCTCATGCGTCGCGAGAAGACGATGAAGATCTGCGCAAACTTCTTCGTGGTGCCCACAATAAGCCTCGCCGAGAACGCGGGCTCGGACCGCTCGTGGGTCTGGCAGTGCCACGACTACTCCGAGGGGCGCGACGGCACCACTGAGACGCAGTACTCGACGCTCGCCATCCGCTTTGCCAACTCCGAGAACGCGCAGAAGTTCAAGGAGGAGTTTGAAAAGGCGAAGGAGGCCAACAAGGCCGCCGGGATGTCTGGGGAGGCGACGGGCGCCGCCCCAGCCGCTGCTGCTCCGGAGGAGGCGCCCGCGAAGGAGGCGGCTCCTGCGGCGGACGCGAAGGAGTAGGTGCTCTCCGAAGCACACGCCTCTGTCACGCTGCTGTGGGTGTGTGCCTGGGGGGTCATAGCGGGAGGCGGGGACGAGGGAGGGACCCTCCGCCCCGCGCTTCAGCGCATGGTCCCCTCAACGGCTCTCTATACGACGCGACTACGTCAACGCGATCATCGTCACCGCCCCCTGCGCGTGCCCCGCTCGCTGCTGTCCACACACTCAGCGGCACGCGGGGGAGCGCGCTCTCCTCGCGCTCTACTACTCTACGCGCTCGCGGACACGCTCAGCCCTCTCGCTCTCCACACATGCACATGTGTGTGCACATATTCGTACCTGTGGGGGGTGTTGTGTGGTAAAGGGTGCGCAGCGTCCTAATCTAAAATCTGAGGATTCTCAGAGGATTCACAGGCTCAGGCATCGCTTCAGTGAACACACCTCTGGCTACCATTCCTCTCTGAGGTAGGGTGCCCACAGGGCCCAAAAAAAGAAAGGAAAAAAGAAATGGGCTACCCCCGATCGCAGCACTTCGTGTTGGCCAGTCGAGAAATTGAGAGTGTGACTAGGAGGGTGGGACGCTGGGGATTCTCAAAGGTATACCCTTGGAATGGCCGGATCCAGCCTTAAAAGTACGAGATCGCGCGCGCTTCGCGCGCTGCACCGCCTATTCTCCGCGCGGCTGAGTGACGCGCGCGTGCCGTGTACCAGTAGAGTTGGGCGCGCGCGGCGCGACGGCGCCCGCGAGGGAAGGCGCGGGTGCAGCGGCCGCCGGCGGCCGTACCGCCCGCCAGCCGGCGCAGCAGCGGCCAGCGCAGCGGCCGCCGGCGCAGCAGCCAGAGCAGCCGGTGCGCGCCTTGCGAGGCGAGTACTGCCGCCCGGCAGCCTTGAGGCGGCCGGGCGGCAGTACTCGTTCGAACTTTGCGAGCCGTGCGCGCGCCGAGGCGCCCGCGGCGCGCGCCCGCCCGGCTGCCAGTAGGAGGCGGCGCAATATGGCCTATAGTACAGCCCTTGAGGAGGAGGAAGAGGCTGGCTGGCAGTGCTGTATGCCGCCGAGGGGCAGTTTTGGGGTGCTGACCCACGCCCAGGGGGCTGCAGAACGCGTCCGCAGCCGGGACAACCCGCCCCCCCAGCCGAGGCCGGTCGAAGCCCACTTGCAAGCAGCCATGAGGAGTCCTCTTGGTGCTCCTGGCGCCCGTTGGAATGGCGAGCGCGCGCCGATGGGGGGGGGGGGGGGTCTTGCTTGCTCCACACCGAGCGCCATCGGTCCGGACCGGTGCTTGCACCGAGGGTCGGCTTGCACAAGGTCTGTGCCGCGGGCGCTCGGCGCCAAGTGCAGTGTCACGCTCGCACTGGAGCGGGTCACAATGGGAAACCCTCGTTTCCTATGTACTCGGTCCCCCAACGGAAGAGGCCTCGCTCCTATTGGAACTGGCCAACATCAGATTTGCCTCGTGCGTCCCTTTTTGAGTCGGAAAGCTATTTTCTTTTGGGTCCTGTGGGCACCCTATCTGAGGAAGTCAAGCGCACGAATCGATCACGACACATCTCACATGACTCATGAGCGAAGTGTTACTTAGTGTGTCCTACTCCTAGCGGGGTGTGGCTCTCTTTCTTGTGCGGTTGTGCGGTGTACAGTGGCCGACGATGTAGACCGCGTGGAGAACGACAAAACGAACCGAGCTCCACACCCCACACACAAGACAACACGTGAAACGGAAAATGTGCACAAAGTGAGACAACGCTCAACGGCAAAAAACCCGGGGTCAAGGAAAAGTCTCTTCTGCGATTTACCAGGGTGTGACAGTGCGGCGTAACAATCCACCGAAAGTACTATAAACCAGAGCCGTTGCATTGCCGTGGAGGAGAGCAAGACCCGCTGGTCGGTCGCTCCGTGCGGCTCCTCCGCCGTCTATAACGCGGGTTATTGAGGAGCAGGTTGTAGATTGCGTGCGCCCACGCGTCCGCCGGGCCGGGCAAGCAATAGTGGAGGCAATCGGGCGGCTTGGCCGCCTTGCTGGCGTCGGCGTGCAGCCCCATCGCATCCGCCACGTGGCCGTCAGCGCGCAGATCGAGGTGGGAGACGTTGAGCAGCGCGATGCGGCCTCGCAAGCCGCCACCCGCCGCGCTGGCAGCGAGGGTGGCCCAGAGCGACTCGTGCGACGGCGGAGCGCGCCAATCGTACACGTCCGCCACGCCCGCACGAGCCTGGCCAAAGTACTCAGGCTGGAAGGGCGGCGCAGACCACTCCCAACCACCCAATGCGCTCCATGCAGCGGCCCGCGAGGGCAGCGGCGCGGCGGCGCGCTCGCACCCCAAGTGCCCGATGTTGGACGTGCGGAAGACGAGGTGCGCGTGCGGCGGCATGCGTGCGTCAAAACGTGCGAGAGCGGCGCGGACCATCGCGCCGTAGCGGGCGTAGCGCCCGTCGAGCGCGCGGTAGTGGTGGCCCACATTCGCCACGACGATGTCGGCGCGGCGCAGCAGCGGCTCCCACCACGCCCAAGGCGCGGAGAGCGGCCGGCGCAGCTCGTCCACCATCGGCGCGTGACCCAGCACCTTGACAAGTGTGCCGCCCGACCGCAACGCCGCCGCCGTCAGCGCGCCGCCCTCGTCGCCGACGCCGCCGTAGCTGCACAGAGGGCCGCCGGTGCGGCCGTCGAGGAAAGCGTCGAGGGCGGCGGGCTCGGGTGGCAAGTCGGCCACCCGCTCCACCTCGGCGCCGAGCGAGAAGAGGAGCGAGTAGAAGGCCTGGCCCGAGAGGGAGTCGCCCCAGAACAGCAGCCGCCGGCCCGCGAGCCATGCGCCAAACTCGGCTCCGTCTACCTGCCGCAGCGCACACTGGTCGGGCACCCAGCTCCAAGCGAGCGCCTCGCGCGTGCGCGCCCGCTGCGCGTAGCCCATGCGCGAACACAGCCGGTAGTCCCACGAACCGTTTGTGCGCGGGAGCGGCGAGCCGTACGCATACCTCTCGGGCCGCCGGATGGCTGCCGGATCGCAGTTGCGCAGCCAGCGCCCTTGCAGGTGGTCCCCGTCCATCGCACACAGCGGCAGCGCTGCACCTCCCGCGCGCGCGTGCTCCGAGGAGAGGTAGGAGCACCAGCCCCGGGCGGGCGCCGCGGGCGGTGGCAGCGGCGGCGGGAACGGCAGCAGCGGCGGCGGCGGTGCGGAACTGGTCAGCATCACGTCGTCGAGCGAGAGGATGACGGGGCGGGCGCCGGCGAGGAGCACGATCTCGTCGAAGCCGTCGCCGGCCCTGCCGCCGGCGAAGAGACCTGCGGGGAAGGAGCTCCGGCTGTGCGGAGAATGACGGCTACTCTCACCGAGACAGAGGAGAGCGGGCACCGGCGCCAGCAGAGATGCGCGACCAGCCGTGGCCGACGTCGCCAAAAGCGCACAGCGGGGCGAAGCGTGCAGCCTGCTCGCGCTGGCCCGAGCGGCGTAGCGAGAGGCAGGCGTCGCCGCCACAACGCCACCCTGGGCGTTGGAGGCAGCCGGCACGTGAGCACGCCGCGCAGCCGGCGGCGGTTGGGAGGTGCACGCGCATGGAGACGACCATAGGGCCGTGCCTCATCGGACCGGCGGCGCGGAGCTGCAGCGAGCCATGCGCCGGGAGGTTCGTGCGCAGGACTCGCGCACAACGCAGGCCGCCAGAGCCGCTGCCGCGAGGCGCTCGCCGGCCGGCTGCACGCGAGTCGGACAGGTTGGCGTGGGCGCCAGAGGAGGCGCGCTCGCTCCACGAGGGGTGCAAGCTGTCCTCGAAGACGTGGGTGTGCACCCAGCGGACCATGGTTGTCGCAAACACGCGCCGTGTATACCATGGAAAGAAGTGGTGTGTATTCTTTTTTTGCTTTGCCGGACCATTCTGAAATTCTGCAAAAACCTGGCCGGCCCCTGCGGTGCCCCTACCTACCTACCTACCTACCTACCTTACTTACTTATGGGAAACTAAAAAAGAAATCACTCGAAGGGTGAAGGTGGGGTACTATACCAACTAGAGTGATGGTTGGTGGTACTCTCCTGCAACCACAGTCCTTCTTGTGACATGGCAGGCCACTCTCAAGCCCTACAAGCATCAGATCACCCATTTGGGGAGGGTTGACATCGTGATTTCCGCGGAAAATTTCTTTTTTAAAATTCCAGCTTGAAGAGAGGGAAAAACCCGACGGGAGGGCCCAGACCTACCCTACCTACCCCGGCATCAGGTCCGCCCAAGCAAAAAAAGAATACACCTGGTTGTGGGGGCTCCTCTCTTGTCTCCCGCGGGGCGGCCGAGGCGGCGGCCGAGGAGGCGGCCGAGGAGGCGGCCGAGGAGGCGGACGAGGAGGCGGACGAGGAGGGTGGCGGCGGCGGCGGCGGCGGCGGCGGCCGTTGTGAGCCGCCGCGGGAGGAGGTGCAGGTGTACCGCTCATATATGAGGTGGAAAAGCGCGTGCGTATATACACTGTATATACGAGAACACGCCCGGCGCACGCCCGGTCGCCGGTGGCGGCGTCCGCGGTCTCTACCCGACCGCACGCTCGCTCGGCACTGACAGAGAGAGCGATGACACGCGACGGCCCCGGCCCCCCCAGCAGCGCGCTCCACAAAGTCCACACACACCCAGTCACACCGACGCGCACAGGTTGAGCCACAGACCACAGTCCACATGGATGACGGTGGGTTGACGGCGGGACGCCGCAGCGCGGACCGGGAGACTGTCACACCGCCGCCCCGAAACCACGCGCGCACATCCGGCCACACATGATTATGACCGACCGTCGAGGTGCTCAGGGGTGCCGGCTGCGCGCGGCCAAAAGCACAGAGGGCTGCACCCGCCATGCACGGCGCGCCCCCTCGGCAGCGGCACAAACGGTGAGGACGGAGTTCGACAATCACGGTGAGGCCCTGGACTATGCGTTGCAGCGGCGCGACGCTCCCCGAGACGCGAGATCGAGCCCGACCAGCGCCATGCGCCACGTGGCTGTCGGCGAGTCCAGCGCGAGGCTCTCGCCATCGACGCCCCGCGCGCCGGCACCAGGGCGCGAGGAGCGGACCTCGCGTTGCACTCGCGCGATGCGAGGGCGCTGGTGGTCGCACCGTCTTACCGTCGCCACCCACTGGCGTGGGCGAGAGGTGACGAACTCGAACTCCTGCGACCTGCCCTTTGGGGCGTCGGTCCAGGTCGCTTCCTCTTTGAACCTCAGAAGTCCCCAAACTTGAAGTCCACATCGCTCGCCTTGCTGGACAGCCCGGATTGGGAGCGGAGTGCGGCCAGGCCGGTCCGTGCCTCAGCCAGCAGCTTTTGTAGCTGCTCCGGCTCCTTGACGTTGCGGTTCTCGCGAAACTCTGTGGCGCTGGGAGGGCCAGGGTCACGGGAGGCGCGTGCTGCCGGCAGCAAGCGGGTGGAGGAGAGCGCGCCGGCTCTGATCTCCTCGATCACCTTTGCCCTTCTGATTGAGGGCCAGCGCTGGGCGGTGCGCAGAATGTCGCGATAGAGCGCGCGCGTAGCCGTTTGTGGCATGTGGAGGGTTCGGGCTCCCTCGACGGATCCTCCCGTGGCGCCCGAGCGCTTGCCTAAATTCTTTTTCGAAACGCTTGGTACGGAGATTATGCACATGTGTGCGGCGAGGGGAAAGGGATCAAAGGGGGGGGGGGGGGGCAGCAAAAGGGACTATAGCGGTCGGTGGTGTACCGCAACGTGGGCGGATGAACGTGCGGTCGGTCGCCGGGCTGATGAGCAAGTGGCGAATGAATGGGGTTTTCTTGAGCTAGTCTTCGATGTTACCGACCGAGAAAGGAGGATGGAGCACTTGGACTGGAATTCTCGAGCAGGCCGGGATTCTTCTCAACCAAAGCCTCGGCGATCGCCGACAGTCGGCCGAGGAGGCGTCCCACTGCTTCGGAAATGCCCGGCACGCTCACCCAATTCGCAGCGCATCGAATGCCACTGCACACGGCCGCCTGGCTGTGCGCCTTGGCGCTCGGCGTGGGTGGCCACGCCCTCGAGCTGCACCTTGGGGCTGCCGTCGCAAGCAGTGCTCCCGCTGGCTCGGTCGCGGGTGAAATGGAGGTCGGAGATGCCACCAAGCACGACGCGCTGCCGCTGGTCCCTTACGCGACCTGGGAAGCAGCGTTTCACGGCGATGATATGGTGGTGCGCTCCTGGCTCGACGGTGGCGGTAATGCCAATTCGACGTTCACCAATGGTGGGGCGTGGGGCATCACGCTGCTCATGATAGCCGTTGAGAACGGGCACGGTGGGGTGGTCGATCTGCTGTTGCAGCGGGGTGCGAACGTCAACCAGCAAAATAGCGAAGGCCACGCCGCACTAAGGCAGGCCGCGTTGTTTGGGCACCAGCCGGTGGTCGAAGCACTGTTGCAGCGCGGCGCCAAGGTCAACCAGCAGAGCAACAAAGGCAGCAATGCGCTGACGGAGGCCGCATTCGACTTGCTGCTCCGGCGCGGCGCGGAGATCAACCACCAGAAGACGGATGGCTTCACGCCACTGATGCTCGCCGCTCACAACAACCACCCCGCCATTCTTGCTACGTGCGGGGGCGCGGGTGGAGATGCGGGACGAGTCTGGGCGCACGGCGCTGCAAATGGCTGATGCGCAAAGCCACACTGCTTGCGCTGAGGCGCTCAAAGATCCCCAGAGCGATGGTGCTCACGATTTGCGTCCCATCCGACGGGTCCGCGGTGGCGCTGCTTCCAGTCCCGCCGACGGTTGGTGGGGCTATGGACCTCCGATGCTTGTGCAATGGTGTCTGGGGTTCCTCAGCTTCTGCTTTACTTATGCTTACGCTGACTTGAGGGAGCTGCGAGTGGCTATGGGGATGGGGGCAAGGAGAGCGGATGCAAAGCATTCGGAGAGAACCGCGGACGCAAAGCATTCGAGGAGAGCAGCCAAGGCTGAGGCGAGGAGGGCCGCAAAGGCGGCAGCCAGGAAAGCAGCGGAGGCGGCTCAGAGGCAGGTAGCCAATATGGCTAAAAGAGAAGCGGCTGCGAAGGCGGCGTCGGCGGCGGCGTCGGCGGCGGCGGCGGCGGCTGCGACGGCGGCGGCGGCGGCGGCGGCGGCGGCGGCGGCGGCGGCGGCGGCGGCGGCGGCGGCGGCGGCGGAGGCGGAGGCGGCGGAGCGCGACACGCAGGCCGCCGAGGAGGACGCGGTGGACGCGGAGATGGTGGCTGCGATTGCAGAGGAGCTCGGCCTGGCGGCGGGTTCGGTTTCGCTCTCGTCTGCGGAGGCTGCACCGAGTGACCCGCCGGCGGCCGTCGTCGTCTCCCTGGCGGACGCCATGTTCGATACGGGCCGCCCGGCCGTGCCCGAGTCGACCCTCGGCGGCGAGACCACGTGTGTCATCTGCTTTACGCGCCCGAAGTCGCACGTCGCGATTCCATGCGGGCACTTGTGCGCTTGCAGCTCCTGCTCCGCAAGAATGGAGCAGTGCCCCATCTGCCGCGAGCGGGTGATGATGTGGACGCTACTCCGAGTCGCCTGAGGTGCGCCCCGTAAATTTATGCAATTCCGGACCGGCCCGATTTTCTTTTTGCGCGCCAGTCCCGTGCCCAGTGTCGGGCCCAATAATTCTTTTCAGCCAGAAAGCGGGTCGTCGGTCGTAAAATTCTTTTCAGCCCGCACCCCGCAGCTGCTGGATGTGCCTCGTCTCTCTCGCGGTGTTGGATGCACACACACTGCCGGCCGAAGCTGACTCGTAGTAATCAGCACCCTCAAAAATCAAAAGAAATCCCGCACAACTTCCCACACATGGTGTGTTCATAGTACATATAGAAGCAAAAGAGATATTGCTTATTGGGGGCCCGCGCTCCAACACACATACACATACCTTGCAATCTTTGGTTCCTGTGACTGATATATACATAACGCGTTTAGAGAGAACAAATGGTGGGTGATGAGAACATCTAAACACGTTGGGTGAGGCGCGGCAGTGATCGCCCTCTCACCCGACCCTTCGACCGGCTGCAACCGTCGTGGAGTTGTGAGGGACGCCCCCCCTTGCCCCACCACCTTGTGTGTGTGGAGAAGTTCACCTTGCCTTACCTTACCAACCGTCGAGGTTTCTTATGAGCACTAATCGAGAGCGGATATGAGCGCCGTTTAGCCTCAACGGAGAATCCCCCACGTGGGGCATCGGGCTTCGTACGCCATCGAAACATTGGCCCGTTGTACTCTGCGCACTGCGGTTGGGCCTCTCATGCGTCTCTGATGGGTGATGCGCACTCATCTGCTTTGCCACTGTGCGAGACGCCTAAATCAAATTGCATATCCTTATTCACATATTCAGTGTGAACCGGGCCCCCGCCCCACCCCTCGAGTGGTGGCCTGAGTCACGCCGAGCTCGGGCGGAAAAGGGGGCGCCACGGAAAACTCAAGAGGTTAGTGCGTGCGACGGGCCGGTTAGCGGTTTGTTTTGTTCGGGCCGGTGATAAGATAAGAATTCTACGAATACAAGATAAGATAAGAAGCGGCCAGGGAAGGATGGGAGATTCAGATTGCGGCCAGCCCAGATGGGCGGAGTACGCGTCCACCACGCACCGCACACGAGGAAAAATTCGAGGCTACTGATCGGGCGGGGGGCGGCCCCATGGGTTTGTTTTTCTTTCTTTCTTCGCGGATTCTTCTTTCTTTCAACAAAAAGATTCGGCCCCGGGATCATCTCGGCCTTCACCGGCTGAAGACTGGTGACTCACGTAGTACGAGGAGACGAGGACGGCGGTGGGAAGAAGCAGTGTACCAAAAGCAGCGCTAGCCCTGCTTTGCGGCGAACCGCTTCTCGTTCAGGACCTGCATCGCCTGTTGCATGTGTTGGCCTTTGATAGCCGCCGCCTGGCGCACCCCCACAGTCTGGTTCGCCATCAGCTCGATCTTGCGATCCATGAAAGCTTGCGCCTCCGCTGCGTAGGGCAGGCGGCGGCGGTCGCGGCGGCGCGGCGAGGGTAGGGGTAGGGCAGGAGGGGGGGGGTGTAGAGTGAGGTGTAGAGAGGGAGAGGGAGATTGAGAGGGAGAGGGAACGAGAGCGAGAGCGAGAGCGAGAGCGAGAGCGAGAGCGACGCGATCGCCGACGCACCGACTGACTTCTCAATGTAGTAGCCGGTGCCCACATCGACCAGGCAAGACTGCAGCGCCGACGTCTCGCCCGGCACGTAGAGCGACGAGGTTATAGGCACGAGCATGCGTGTGCCCTCCGACGTCTTGGTGAGCTCGTCAAGCGCCGCCTTTGAAATCTGCAGCTTCTTCGTCGAGACTTGCAGCTGCTGGTGGGCACCCTGCAGACCTTGCAGCTCCTATGGCGCGTTTGCGGCAGCGTCAGCTATGGAACGCCGACGCACCGCCGGGCCCGCCGCCAACCTCTTCGATGGAGTTCTTGAGCTGCATGAGCTGCTCGTACGAGAGGCTGTGCAGCGAGATGCCACCGGTCTCCTCCTCCAGCCCCGCCGACGGCGCTGCGCCCGCGGCCATGTGTCCACCCTGCTCGGGCGTTGCACGCTAGCTACTCAGGCAGACTGAAAAAAGAAAACAGGCGATAGAAAAAATGACGTGCGTCACAAAACGCCACATTTGCCAGCTCGGCGGGGAGTGTCCTGTCCTGTCGCTTGCGCGGCCCTGAATTTCTCTTCTAGAACCTCATTGATTACTTAGCGAGAACTGGAACTCGCGGCCGACCCGCAACGTAATGGAGAGCATCACCGCTGAAGGAGAGCAAGGGGGCGAGAAGGACCAAGAGATATGCGCGATTTGCCTCGAGACGCCGACGGACCCGCACAAGCTCCCCTGCGGACACATTTTCGATCTGCATTGTCTCCTCCTCTTCGCAGTGTCATCGACGCCAATGCAGGAGTCCCCACCATGCCCAAAGTGCCGCCGGCGATTCGATGCGAGGCAGCTGATTGCACACTCATCGGTTCTGTCGCCAACCTTCGAATCTGTGCGATTGTGCCAATCCGCTCCTGAGGAGCGCCAGCAGCAGCACACCAACGATGGTCATCTGCCGTCGGTGCTGATCAGTGCCGCCACTGCGTTCCTGTTAATCACTGCGACGTCCCAGGCCGATCGTGTTGATCTCACGCCGGTTGTGCTGGGCGGCAGCGCCCCCTCGACCGCGGTGTGTGGAAGGCCTGAGTTGCGATCGGTGTCGGGGGTGGCGTTGGCGGCGGGGCGCGCGGCGTCCGGCGAAGGCTGAGGCCTGCCCGCCGTTGTCGCCTTTCGCCTGCACGAGAGAGCCGTGAAGCACGGTGTTGCAACACGCACAATGCGCGAGGCCATTATTCGAGCCCAGAGAGGAAAAAGAGACTGTCCACGACGTGTGTCGGTCTGGCACTGCGCGTTTTGTCTATTTCCACACGACCCACACAAGAAGTCTACCTGTACCTCGAGGCCCTGGCTGCCGGCAGGGGCTCGACCTCGAGGTAGAGACTTAGAGAGATCTTGCTCCTTGGTCCTTGGACTTGCGTTGGTCGACTTTTAAAATCGCGGTGCGAGCGACTCAACTCTTTCGAGTTTCGTGAGGATGTGACTGGGTGTGGTCTGTGGAGGTGTGTGCGTTGTGCGAGACACTTTTGTACCTGTCCCCCACAGTGCCCAGATGCAGATTGGGAGGACGACACGCCGACCACACCCACAAAGAACCATGCACAAAGATCGGGCCGCGACGGGCGGGGACCATTGTCCATTCCTTTTTTTTACCCATCTCACAGAGTACTTCACTCTGACCACCCCACCCACAAAGAACCCTGCACAAAGACCGCAGGGCGGGGACCTGTTCCTTTTTACCCATCTCCTAGTAGAGGTGTCCGTTTTATTTATTTATTTTACTTCACTCTACTCAGATCTCAGTGAGCGAGGTGTCCGTAAAAAATTAGCACAAGGGTTTTATTGCTATTTTCGTGTGATGAGACAACCCGAGCTAGAAACGCTAGAGCCCAAGAGCCGTAGAGGACCCTCACAACCGCACACACGCACATATCAAATGCTAGCTTCACGTATGCGGTCGGACCCCGAGCACCTCACGTTGCAACACACCTTGCACCCGCGTTGCTGCCGCATGGCGTAAGGTGCTGGACTGCACGACCACGTGGGACGTGGCTGGCGATCCCCCAAACCGGTGGCAGCGACGGCGAACGCGCCCCGGCACCTTTTCGTACCGCAAACTCGAGTGGAACCGGCCGTTCGAGTGGAACCGGCCGTGCAAAGTGTAGCGCCTCAAACCTCAAGACTCTCGAGGTGCGGGCTTTGAGACGGGCAGAAGCGCCGACGGCGCCCAACCCATGCTGCGCGCCGCCTGCAACGCGCAATCGGCCATGTCCCTGACAGCGGCACCATACACGTCGGGGTCGTCGTCGTAGCGCGGCGTAAGCATGAAGCCGCCAACGGGCACAAAGTAGGGCAGCACGCGCGCCTGCGGACGTGCTTAGGACGTTCCTCCGGCGTGCCACGAGGGCGCCGTGGGCGCGGGGTGGGGCCGCACGCCTCTGCGCAGAGGCGCTTGAACTCGAGGTTGGCGGCGGTGCGCGCCTGGGGATCGGGGTGGGCGAAGAGGCCGCCCCACAGCGCGCCCTGCCCGTGGGCAAGCACCGCGCCGCCCGACGCCTCGTTGAGCTCAGCCGCGATCGGGGCGACCGCCGCCTCGATCGCGCGCACCGACGGCCTCCACTTCTCGAGCGAGGCGAGCAGGGCCGCCCCGTTGGCGAGGGCGCGCGCCGACGAGCCGGCGTACGTGTGCGACTGGTAGGCGGTGCCCGCGGGCCCACCCTGCAGCTTGCTCGCGCCCTCAAGCACGACGGCCCCGGAGAGTAGGTGGCCGGCTCCTCCGCCGATGCCTTTGCCGAAGGTGAGGATGTCCGGCTGCAGGTCCCAACACTCGGAGAGGAAGCAGCCCGTGCCGCCAGCGGCCGGCTCGGCGCCGTGCCGGCCGAGGCCGCACATGATTTCGTCTGCGATGACGGCGATGCCGCGCGCCTTTGCGGCGGAGATGTAGTCGCGAAGCAGCGCGGGTGGCCACGGCATCGCCGCGACGGAGGAGCCCCACTGTGGCTCCACGAGGAGGACGCCGACCTGCCGCGCCGGAAGGGGCGGGCGTCGGGGCGGCGGCGGGGCGGCGAGGGCGGAGGCGGGTTTCAAGAGGCGGAGGGGGGCGAGAGGGCAGGAATGGCGCAGCGGCGAGGTTGGCGCGGGGGGTTGGTTCGCCTCGTGGCCGTACTTGTCGAGGTAGGCGTTGAAGTCGGCGAGCATGCGGGCGTGGAAGGCGGCCTCGTCCTCGCCGCGCCAGCGCAGGAACGGGCTCGGCACCGGGTAGCGCACAGGGTGCGTCAGCCCCTTGGCCTGTGCGCCGAGGGGTGTGCCTCCGCCGGGCGAGGTGGACGCCGGACCGTGGTACGAGGAGGAGCCGCACGCGACGCGGGTGCGCGCGCTGGGGCTGCCGAGGTCGGCCCCGGACATCTGCAGCGCCATGTCGATGGCGGCGTGCACCGCGCTGGCGCCCTCCGCCTGCAGGTTGACGCACCAGTCGCCGCTCTTGCTCGGCAGGTGCGGCCCGAGCGCGGCGAGGAACTGTTCCAGCTGCAGTGGCACGCCCGTGGAGGTGTGCACCGAGAGCGACTCGGCCGGCTCACCCCGGCGAAGCGCCTCCATCGCACGAACCTCCAGCTCGAAGCCGGGCCGCAGCAGCTCCGCCAGGTTGGGACCAGAGAGCACTTCGGAGCACGCGCCGCCGAGCACGCGAACCTCGCCATCGGTCCGCGCGAAGCGGAAGCCATTCTTGGCCTTGACGGGCGGCAGGTTCTTCCCCAGCGCGTACCGCCCGGCGAACCTGCCGTTGTCGTACCCGGCGGCGGCGGAGGCGGCCGCGCTGGCCGCGGCTGTGCTGGCGCTGGCCGCCGGCGCAGAGGCCACGCGGAAAGCGCCGCCGACGAGGCTCCTCCCGCCGGGAGCGAGGGCGGAAGCCGGGTTGGTGGCGCACGCCAGCGCCGTCAGCCGCACCATCGCCCTCAAGCTCATCGCCCACAGCTGGCCTGGCCGCACGATTTTCGATGAAGGTCGACAAGAACGCTAGAAATCGCTAACTTCCCTGTGCGGGCGGGGTGCGCACTGTGCCTCTGTGTTCGGTCGCCCATCTCTCCTGGAGGTACTGCTCTATTTATGCTGCAACCCTCTCCGCGCCGTGCCCCCTCCCCCTCGCTTTTGAGAGGAGATAGATTTTTAGCAATCTTACCTTAAAGAGAGGTAGGTTACATCCGTTAGCGGGAGATCGGCGGGAGCTGCGGACGTTTCGAATTCGGCGAGTGCTGCGGACGTTCGAATTTGTCGACGGACCGTTTCAGCTCTCAGGTCTCTGCGCTCCCGTAAGCCGTATGTGAGCGAGGCACCGAGGCTGCCATAGATGGGCCCAGGTAGGAGGCTCCACGCCACCTGAATCGCGTCGTGCCACCTGAAAGCCACAAAATGCCGGATTTTGCACGAGACACACGCGGAAAGCGCCACGTGCCTCCACGAGTCCTTTGCAGCTTTTTGCACAAAATGCAGGTGGCTTTAGCCACTTGCTCCATGAGCAAAACAGTGCAAAAAGCACCTGGAGCAGATGGCTTACGCCGCCTGTGGACATGGACAAAACAGTGCAAAAAGCACCTGGAGCAGATGGCTTACGCCGCCTGTGGACATGGGCAAAACAGTGCAAAAAGCACCTGGAGCAGATGGCTTACGCCGCCTGTGGCCATGGGCAAACAGTGCAAAAAGCACCTGGAGTAGATTCCAAACGCCGCCTGTGGCCATGTGACCGCTCGGGTGGCGCCAGGTGGCTTCGCCCCCCTCCAAGCCACCTGCCCCCCTCGCCACACCTGCCTGGAGGGCTGGAGCACGTGCGCCACCTGGGCCCGGGCAGGTGGCTCCAGGTGGCTTCGGCCCCTCTAAGCCACCTGCATGCCCCCCCTCGCCACACCTGGCTGGTTGGCGACCTCAGCAATGGGCCGCAGTGCAACATGTGGTCAGGCGATAACGATAATGACGACTGGACAGACGACTGCTGCCCGAAACTGTCGTACTGGGACTCAGAATGTACTCAACAAGCTCCTCAAGGGGTGTCGTCCTCCACAATAGCGGTTGCCACGTACCTGATTCCGCGCAGCACCCAGTGGATCACGCTGCTCATCTCGCTCCTCGACTGGTGCGTCCACGAGCAGTACTACCCTGTTTGGGACATGTTTTGGCCGCAGCTGCTCTGCTGCATCTAC
Organism: Emiliania huxleyi CCMP1516; assembly: GCF_000372725.1. NCBI lineage: Eukaryota > Haptophyta > Isochrysidales > Noelaerhabdaceae > Emiliania > Emiliania huxleyi. The sequence continues at coordinate 537,222 of NW_005196528.1, read as the reverse complement.
ACCGTCTTCACGCTCATCTACCAGGAGGAGACGGGGAAGGAGGAAGGGGCAACTCCGTACGTCGTGTACCCCGAACTCGACTGGTCCGAGGCGTCCAACGCCGCGATGGTGTGGTTCACCAAGTTCTTCTCGATGGTCGCGCTCATCTACGGCATCATGGCACTGCTCGACATGCTCCTAAAAAAGTACATGCTCTGCGCGTGCCTGATGCTGCCGTGCAAGATTTGCCACATGTGCTGGACCAGCCCGTGCTGCCCGCCCGCTGGTCTCGAGAAGGGCGAACCCGTCGACGTCGAGTGTCAGACCGACGGCAACGCCATGATCGACCCCGACTGGGAGCCTCCCTCGGGCCCTGACCCGGACGAGGTCCGCGCGGCCTTTGAAGAGTTTGACACCGATGGCTCGGGCTCGCTAGAGGTCAAGGAGCTGCAGCAGGCGCTCGCCCGCCTGGGCGTTGAGACAAGCTCAGACGCCGCACGACGCATTCTAGACAAGTTTGACAAGGACGGCGACGGCACAATCGGGCTCGACGAGTTTACGAAGCTGGTTGCCAGGATCGCACGCAAGCGCGAGAAGAAGGAGCGCGCGTCGATGCGCGAAAAGTCAATGCGCGAGTCGGCTCGATCTTCACGAAAGGGCAGCACCCGCGGCTCCGGCTCGGTGGAGGAGGAGCGTTCGCTGCTCGCGGACGAGGAGGAGCCACCCGTGGCGGTCGCGGAGCCGAGCCGCTCCCGCCGGGACTCGCGGGGCTCCAACCGCTCGCGCATGTCATCCTCCATGGTGTGAGGTAAATATTACATTACGAGGCGCGGGGGCAGGCGCGCTCCCCCTCCCGCAGAGGCCAGAGCCCGGTCACAATTTTTTGCGCACACCGGTTTTGTCTTATAGACGGGGGGGGGGGGGGGGGCACTGTGCGGAGACTGTCGTGTCCGTCGCGGACTCGCGCGCCGTCACGCGCGCGGGCGCCGGGGGATGTGACGTGATGTACGCCGAAGTACGGTCGCTCTCGTCTCGCCGCGCAGACCGAGACGTGCCCGCGCGGGCCGTGGGTCGTCGCCGCAAGTATCGCCGCGTGGCGTGCGGCGTGGCGGCTTGTGGCCTTGTGCGGGTGCAGGGACCGCGATCCGCGTGGGCGCCGGCCCGCCCCGCGCGTAGGGGGTAGAGCCGCCGCCGCCCGCCGGCCAAGCGGTCGCCGCACGCCGGACGCCGGCCCGGCGCGCGGCGGGCGCGGCCGGCCGGTGACGTGGTGTGGTGTGCGCACAAAAATACGAAATACTTCTTATATCTAATTTTGTCGTTGCTCGCGCGCCCCGTTACGTATTTTCCAAAGATGCTATGCGGAGCCGAACTGCTTCCACCCCTCCCGCCCGCGCACGAATGTATCCGACGCGACCCGGGGGCGCGGCGGCCCCCGCGCGGAAGAAAGACGGAGCCGATCGGAACCACACTGGTCGCTCGCCGCTTGCTCGGTCTCCTTTGCGCCTAGCAGCGCCCTCAGGGCCACAGCGCCCGTCGACCCTCCCTCCCTTTGCGCCGACGATGGAACGCAGGACCGCCAAGCGTGGTGTAGAAGCGAGGGGGCGTGCCCTGCGCGCGTTAGAGCCCGGTCTTTGCTATTTGGCGGTACTCGTCGAACGCGGACGGATCCTGCAGGGCGCCCACGTTCTTGGGCTCGACGCCGCACACCAGATCGCGCACCGCGAGCTCCACCTTTTTGCCCGAGCGCGTGTACGGGATCTTTTGCACTTGCCGGATGAGAGCCGGCACGTGCGCGTCCGAGGCGCCCGAGCGGATGGCGGTGCGGATCTCGGCCTCGAGCTCCGAATCGAGCCCGCGCCCCTCGGCGAGCTTGACGAAGAGGACGATGCGCACCTGCAAGGCCGGCGGCGGCGGGGTCGGGGCAACGAGGGGAGTGGAGAGACGTCGAGACGCATGAGAGTGGGCGGCGCACGTCGCCGGCGCGCTTGCCCGTCCTAATCTGGTCGCCAATCACGAGCGAATCCTCGACGGCGCCGACCGTCTCGGCGAAACGGTACACCTCGGCGGTACCGATGCGCACCCCACCCGGCTTGAGCGTGGTGTCGGAGCGGCCGTGGATCACGAGGCCGCCGCACTCTCCCGCCGAGCCAGTCACCTCGACGAGGTCGCCGTGGTACCACACACCGTCATCCTCGGAGAAATAGGCGCCGCGGTAGCGGCTCTTGCGCTCGTCGTCGCCAAAGAAGCAGACCGGCGCGGCGACGAAAGGCGAGCGGCAGACTAGCTCCGCCTACGGCCGGGAACCGGAGCCCTCCCTCTCCTCGCCTCTCCTCGCCCGCCACGTCGGGCGCAGCGCTGCCTTGCTCCCCACCATGGCGCGGCCAGAGTCGCGGTCGAAAGCGCAGGCGTCGAGGCCGAGGCCGAAGGCCTGAAGCTCGCCCTTGCGGACAGGCAGCGTCGGGTTGCCCAGCGCGAAGCACGAGCAGATGTCGGTGCCGCCCGAAATCGAGGCGAGCATCACGTCGGACTTGACCTTCGAGTAGACATACTCGAAGTCCTCGGGCAGCAGGGGCGAGCCGGTGGAGAAGACGACGCGCAGCGCGGAGAGGTCGTTGTCCTCCATCGGCCGCACGCGCTTGCGGCACGCCTGGAAGAAGCGGGGCGACGTGCCCATGTGCGTGACCCGCTCGCGCTCGACGACGTCCCACGGCGAAGACAGCTTCGGGTAGGCGGCGAACCCGTCGTAGCAGACGACGGCCGCGCCTGCGCACGCGAGTGGGAGGCGGTCCGAGGCGGGTGGAATGGGGGGGGAGGGGGGGGGGGGGGGGGGTGCCGCCCCCGCAAAAAGCGACGAGCTCATCCAGTTCCACCTAGGGGTCTCACCACAAGCCGCCTCCCCCCCCTGTGCGGTGGTGGGGCGCGGCGCGCGCGCGCGCAGCGGCGCACATCATCCAGCCGCAGGTAGTGTAAAAGAGCATGCGGTCGCGCGGCCGCAGCTCCGAGTGCAGCACCTGCGGCGCGCGCGCGGAGGGGCGGTGCGGGGGCGGCGGTGGAGAGCGCGGCGCGGACGGGCGGTGCGGACAGGGTGGGGTGGGACGGGGCGGGGGCAGTCGGTTGGCGCCGCACCAGCTCCTTTGCGTGCTGGAGCAGCGTGTTGCCCGCGCCGTGGGCGATGGACTTTGGCATTCCGGTGGTGCCCGAGGAGTAGAGCACGAACTGCGGGTGCGCGAACGGCACCCGCTCAAACGGCGCCTCGGCCTGCTCCGCGGCGTCGCCTTGAGCGAGGAACTGCTCCCACCCGACGACGAGCCGCTTGGTTCGCTCGCTGCGCCAAGCGGGAGGCTCGTCGCCGAGCGAGACGAGGACGACCCGCTCGAGCGTCGGCAGCGCCTCGATCAGCTCCTCTGCCTTGTCGACCACCGACGTCCACTTGCCGGCCGACATGTAGCCGTCTGCCAAGAAGAGCACCTTTGGGCCTACCTGCCGGAAGCGGTCCGCAACCGCCGCAGGCCCGAAGTCGGGGGAGCACGAGGTCCAGGTGGCGCCCCGGCTGGCCGTGCCAAGCATCGCCAGCACCGTCTCACCAATATTGGGAAGGTAGCCTCCGCACGCGTCTGCGCTTCCCACACCGAGTGCGGCGAGCGAGGCGGCCACGCGGGCTGCATCCGCGCGCAGCTCTGCGAAGGTCCAGCGGCGGTCGTCGCGGGCCTCGGAGATGGACACGAGCGCCTCCTCGTTCGCGAGCGGGGACCCCGGCGCCCCGTGCCGCAGCATGTTCTCTGCGAAATTGAGCCGCACATTGGGAAAGTAGGTGACGTCCGGCATGACGTCGCCGTCCCGTGCAGGCGTGGTGGAGCCCTCGTACTCAATCTCAAGGAAGTCCAGTAGCGATGTCCAAAAGGTGTCGGACTCCTCCACCGACCACTTCCACAGCTCGCCGTATCCGCCCTCCACGCCGACGGACCGCTGGAACTTGCGCATCGCCGTCTGCTCGACAGCATCCGCGTCGGGCTCCCACAGCACCTCACCCTTCGCCGCAACCTCAGTGGCCTGCAGCCGGGCCACGGCCGCGCGGCGTGGCGGAGCCTTGCCCGCGCTGTGCACGGCGAGCCGGCGCGAACTGACACCGGAAAGGCCGATCGACGAGAATGCTAGCGCGGCCATTTTGTCGAATTTTGCACCAAAAGAAATTCCTCTCCAACGATTTGCCCCCGAAGGCAAGTGCGTCTGTTCACAGCTCACGAGAGTAAAAAATGGGCCTTTTCTGCGCTGTCCACGACTCCTGTCGCTGCATGGCTGCGTCACGGTACATCTGGCTCAGCGCGATTGGGCCAGGACCTTGCGAAGTAGTGATGGATGGCCAGCGGCTGTCTGAGCGAAGTATGGACACTTGGGCGTGGCAAAGTGGTTGCTCGCCCAGGGCGCCCAGGGCACGTGCCAAACGAACGCGGCCATACGCCGCTCTCAATTGCACAGGACGCAAAGCATGACGCGGTGGTCAAGCTCCTGCGCAGCCGGCGAGGCCACGGCCCTGTGGCACAGCCCGCTGCGGTTGCAGTGACTGCAGCGGAGCGTGAAGCGGCGGAAGCGGCGGCGGCGGCGGCGGCGGCAGAGCTTCTCGCTGAAGAGGAGGCATCGCAGGGCAAGCGGAGCAAGTCCAAAAAGAGCGGCAAGTCGAAGGCAGGGCTGGTTAAAATGCACCTGAGCAGGCATGTTCATGATCGTGTTCATGCTCATGGTTATGCTCATGCTCACTTGCCCGCGCTAGTGCCAATCCTCACGCTCATGCTCATGCTCATGCTCATGCTCATGCTCATGCTCGTCCCAAGTGTGCAGGCGCCATGCCTCGTATTCCCCCTCATGCGCGGCGGCAGCCTCGCCGACCGCCTCTTTCCGGAGGATGCCGACCCGCTGCACCTGCAGCGGCTGGGCGTGGCGACGCCGCTGCGGCCGCTGTCGTGGCGCGACGGCTGCGCTGCGTCTCACAGGCGATTGACGCGCTGATCTACCTGCACACGCCGCTGCCGGGCAAGGGCGTGATCGTGCACCGTGACTTCAAGCCCGAGAACATCCTGCTCGACGAGGGGCTGAATGCCTTCCTCGCGGACACGGGCTTTGCGAAGGTGGACCGGCCAGAGGCATCGAAGAAGAGCGTTTCAAACGCCCTCTACTTGACCAAGGGCTACCTTGATCCCAGCATCACCCAGGGCGGAGCGTACTCCACCGCGTCTGACGGCTTTGCAGTCGGGATCACGCTGCTCGTCTGCCTCACCGCCCGCTCGCCGCTGCAGCTAATCGATCGGTGCGAGGAGGACTTTGAGGAGGACTTTGACGACATCGACGCGAGCCTCCTCGCCGCCCCCGCCGCAGGGTGGCCGGCGCACGCGGCGCAGGTGGTGAAGGAGATTGCCCGCTCCAACGGCAAGTGCCTGTGCCACCAAAGCGCGAGGAAGCGCCTGGGCTGCCGAGCGTGCTGCAGGCGCTAGTGGAGGTGCTCGACGATGGAGCATCTTCGGCGCTGGACTTGCCTGCGGGCGAGGCCGACGCCGCAACACGTCGAGCTCCTGCGCCTAGTACGGCCGCCGCTGCGGCGCCCGCCACACCGCTGTCGCTACAGGTTCGTGAGCTGCGCAAGCCGCAGGCCGACGCCTCCGTCCAGCGCAACGTGACCGAGGTGCGTGCATGCTAGTGCGAGTTTACAGCCGCTACACGCTGCGATCGCTTGCCGAAAGCGCAGCAATCGCTTGACCCTTGATAGTAGTCACTTGCTCAAGTGCACAGGCGTTTGACAGCTTCATGCGTCAACTGGAGGATTGCTCCCGCGCCGCCGCCGCGGGCTTTTATCTTAACACCACGCGCTAACAAGTTGGAGCTGAAAACACTGTAGCCCTTAACACGTAACCAGAGCGCGTACCGCGAAGTGCCGAACTTAAGGTAAGGTAGCTTGAGTTAGGGAGCTCTTTTCCTCTTGCCAAACTCCTGTTCTAATGTGCCTAACTCCTGCTACCCACCTCTCGGTCCCGCCGGACCGGCACACGGGCCCCGCGGGCCCCACTGAGGCATCTCCCTCCTACGTCCTACGCTACGAGCACCTACACTCGAGTACGAGTGCCTACGCTACTAGATTCCTACTCCTCCTCCTCCTCCTCCTCCTCCCCCTCCTCCTCCTCCTCCTCCTCACTCGCCGCACCCTCGTCGTCCGAGTCGGCGCCGGCGCGCTGCACCATCTCGAGCTCGGCGTTGGGGCCGACCTTCAACTTGGCCATCACCGGCCGCTTCTGGTCGACGACGATCTTTGTCACGCCTGATGACCCCGCCGCCGCCGCCGGAGGCGCGACGACCGCCTGGGTCTGGCCAGCAGCGTTGGAGGGTGGCCGTGCGAGCGCGGACTGAAGGGCGGACGTCGGTGGCGGCGCCGAGGAGAGCTGCAGAGTCGGCGCACCAAACGCGAGGGTCAGCTGCGTCTTGGGCATTGGCTTGGGGTAGACTAGGCTCGTCCCCGCTAGGGTGAGCAGCAGCAGCATGCACACCAGCGGATAGGCGGCGGGGACACGTCAGCGCGTCAGCCCGTTCGGACCAAAAAAGAAATCAATGGCGCGCTGCTACCCCGTGCCTAACTGCTGCTACCCCGTGCCTAACTCAGTGCAAAGCACCTAACCTAACTCAAGCTACCTTACCTTAAGTTCGGCACTTCGCGGTAACTCTTAGGATCGCTTCCGCGCCACCGCCGGGCAGTGTTAGGTCGGTCGGGGTCCCGGGGGTCGATTTTTGGAAGTGAATAGCACGGCATAGAAACTGCAAAACAAGGTGCGTTAGCTCGAAAGAAACACATAGGCACCCACATGGGTTGCCATCCCTCAACACAAGTGGCCCACGGTTCACATTCACACACCCGGCCGCACCGCTCACGCACGCAAATGGCTCTCGCACCACCTCAACACACGCGCACGGGGGCGGAGGACGCGCGCTAGTCACTCCTCCTCGCCCTCCTCGCCCTCCTCCGCCTCCTCCGCCTCCAGCTCAGACGCCGCATCGAGCTCCGCCTCGTACGCGTCGATCAAGTCGTCGTGTATCTCTGACTCTGGCTCCCACGTCGACACGTCCGGCGGGTACCCCTTCCAGAGGATCAAGTAGTACGTCATCTCGACCCGCTTCTTGCCCTGTGAGGCGAGAAGAGAGGTGGTCGGGCACGTGAGCGATGGAGTGGCAATAAGCAAGGGCAGGTGCGAGTGTGAGGGCGCAAGCACCTTGCCGACCGTCTCCACCTTGCTGTCGAGAATGCGCTCGATGTCAAACTTCTCACTCGCCTCCCACTGCCAGCCGTTGAGCTCACGCAGATCGACCCTCTTCCTCTTCTTCTTCTTCCCGCCGCCGCCGCCGCCGCCGCCGCCGCCGCCCTCTTCGCCCGCCACGCGCCGCTGCCGCACCTTCCGCACCACGCCGTCGCCGTCGCACCCCGAGTCGCCGTCCTCGAGGTCGTTCGCCTCGACGCCATGCGCGGCGAAGAGGAGGTTCTGCAGCTGCGTGCAATAGTCCGCGCGGTTCGCCTGCGTGACAGTGAAGCCCGTCTTCCCCGCCAGCTTGAAGGCCTTGAGCTGGTCCTACAACAAACGAGAGCCGTGAGTAGTGGGGCACTAGTATACCGCTCAACAGCGTCCGAGAAGCGCCTGCAAGCCGGCGATCGCCAGCTTCTTCAGCTCTGAGTAGCGCCGCACGAGCGGCAGCTGCGCGATGCGCGCGTTCTCGGCCGCCTTGGCCGCCTTGCGCGCCTTCTTGCTGCCCAGCTTCTCGTCGCGCTCGGCGCGCTTTGCGCGGCCCGCCGCGACCAGCTGCGCCTTGAGCGTAACGCGTCTCGCCCGCCCCGCCGCCTTTCGGCACGCCGCAAGCATGGTCTCGGCGACCTTGAGCCCGCCGCGCTCATCGATCTCGCCCGTCAGCCAGCCGGCTTGGTTGTTAAAGCGCCCGAGCGAGTCGCCGGCGCGCGACTCATTGCGCTGCCGCTTGTGCCGGTCGTCGCTGACGCGGCCGACGGCGTGCAGCCGCTCAACCGGCGTGCTCGTCGCCTGCAGCGCGTCGTACTTTGCGCGCAGCGCCGGGGTGATGTTCGCCGAGCACAGCTTGCCGGTCTTGGTGATCGAGCCGTTCGTGGCGACGAGGCCCGCCGGCATCCACTCCGCAGCGTGGTTGCAGACCGCCCGGGACATCGCGCCGAATGCCGCCGTCAGCAAGCGCGTCACCATCGGGTCGTCGGCCGCTGCGGCGCGAATGCGCACCATATCGAGGCGATGGCGCTCGGCGCGGCGCGCCTGCGTTGGAGTTGGCGCGGTAGCGGCGGTGGCGGCCGCCGAAACGTCGCCGAGCTGCAGCTTGAGCGAGCCGTCGACGATGCCCGCGGGCGACGCGGCGGCCGCCTCAAAAAACGCGTGCGCCGCCGGCCACACGCGCGGGAGCACGTCGAGGACGTGCTTGTCCGCGGCTGGCTTGACCGCGCGGATCAGCGGCCAAAACACCGCGTCGCAGATCAGCGCCATGGCGCGCACCCCCGCCATGCAGGGCGGCGAGCGCGCGCCGGTGAGGATAGACTTGCGCAGCTTGCCGCCGCCGGCAGCCTTGAGCATCTCATCCTCGTCGAGGTAGGTCAGCATGGAGATGTCGTGCTCAGTGAGCAGCCGCTCCGTCGGCGCCGCGTCGAGGTAGAAGACGTACGCGCGCGAGCCGCAGATCGCGAGCACGTCCTCCACGTGCCCCACGAGATGCTCGAGCTGCTCCTCGAGGTCTGCCAGCCGCGCCTCCATCCACTCCTGCAGCTTGCGGCCGATGGCGTAGCCCTTGGTCGAGCAGAGCGCGACGTACTTGCTCACCTACGCGTGCGGCGCGGGGGGGTGCGGGATTGGCGCGCGAGTGGGAGTGATCTGCGGTGCGGGGTCGGGGCTGACGGTGCCTGGTAGATGAGCGCGCAGACAGGCGAGCTGAACCAGCCGACGCAGGTCCGCATCGCCTTGATCTTGTCGGCGTGCGCCGCGGCCTGCTCGTCGGTGAAGTTCATCAGCTCGCGCAGGATGGCGTCCATCGCCTTGCGCCCCTCCTCGAGGATGTTGACGAGCGCGTGCTCCGCACAGGTCGGGTCGTCGTCGCCCTCGCCCAGCCCGAGGACCAGCCGCGCAGCGAGCCGCGCCGTAGACGCCCGGTCGTTGCACGCGCACGTGGGGAGGAAGCGGCGCAGCAGCTCCGCCGCGCGCGCATCCGCGAGGCCGGCCTCCTCCATGAGCTTGATGACCTCCTCGATCGACTCGTGGTACGCCGACGCCTGCGCCTCGGCGGTCTTGCTCGAGGCCGTCGACAAATCGAGGGCGCGCAGCTCGAGTTTGCCGTTGACGCGCCGCGAGAGGACGGTGCCGATGCGCTCCATCTGCTGCGCCTCGGCGCCGTCGGCGATGTAGCAGCACGAGGACTCATCCGAGTTCATGAACTCCAGCAGCCACTGGCCGACCTGGAGCTTGTTGAGCTCGTAGGAGACGCCCGCCAGCTCCTTGCAGTGCGTCGCCTGCGGCGTCTCTGGCAGCCGCTTGACGACGGAGGTGCGCTTGCCGTCCACGATCGGGCCGGGGACCTTGATCTCGCGGTACGGCAGCTTGACCCCCAAGAGCCGCGCGAAGATCGGGAACAGCTTCGGGATCTTCTGCCGCGCGATGCCGAGGTGCATCACCGAGATGCACGCAAGCTCCGTCTCGGCGTTGAAGTGGTTGCCCAGCTTGAAGCGCGCCTTGGTGGGCTCGGCGATGGCCTTGAACTTTGCGGCCTCGGCCTGCGCCGCCTCAAGCTCGGCCTGCAGCTTGGCGCACTGCGCCTCCACCGCCTCCAGCTTCTCTGCCGTCGCGTCTCCGCGCCACAAGCTCGCGCGGGCCGCCCGCTCCTCCGAGAGCAGCCGCTGCGACACCGCCAGGTTGCGCTCGACGAGGTTCACGTCGGAGAGCTTGCGCTGCGTCACCTTGCGCCGCGCACTGAGCTCGGTGATGCGCCGCGTGCTCGCCTGCAGCTGCTCGAGCAGCCCCGAGACGCGCATCGAGCGCAGCGCGTCGAGCTGGTCCTCTAGCTGCGCGAAGAGGCCGTGCAGCTGCGCCGCCTCCTCACACGCGTCGTCCCGCTGCGCCTCGGCGACCTTGGCGCGCCGCTCGGCCTCTGAGGCGATGGAGCCAAAGTGCGCCGCGGCCTCCTTCTCCTGGCTGCGGCACCGCAGCTCCGCCGCAGTCTCGGCCTCGCGCGCCGCCGCCTTGAGCCGCCGCACCTCCGTGCAGAGCCGCCCAGTCTCCTGCCGCTCCGCCTGCAGCGCTGCGTCGAGCTTCGCGTACGCCGCGGCGGAGCGCCGCCGCTCGTCGGCGAGCGCGGCGTCGACGGCGGCCTGCTGGCGGCGCGCCGCCAGCTCGAGCTCGACACGCCGCTCGTCGGCGAGCGCCTCGCTCAGCTGCCGCCGCCGCCGCTCATAGTTGAGGAGCAGCGACACCTGCCGGAGCTGCGACGTGCCGCGCCCACGCGGCGGAGGCGCGCCGCGCACCTCGGCGGCGATCAAGCCGAGGACGTCGCGGCAGCCCTCCAAGAGGTGGACGGCGCTGTCGGCGCCGAGGCGCGGGTGCAAACCCTCGGCAAACGCGCGCAGCTGCGCCGTCACGTCGAGCTCGGCATCGAGCGAGGACGCGCCGCCGCCGCCGCCGCCGCCGCCGCCGCCCGTGTCGGCCGCGTCCGAAAGGGTCTGGAGAGGAACGTGCGCCTGCCGCACGAGTTGGTCGAGTTCGCGGTCGGCCTCCGCCGGGTCCTTCCGGCGAGAAACGGCCGTCGAGCGCCGCTTAAGCGCGCGCTCCACGTCCGCCTTGTACGCGGTCATCCGGCGCTTGTACTTCACGAAGTTCGCCTTGGTCTCCGGCGTGGCCAGCGCCGGGAGCGCCCGCGTCGGCGCGAGCGACTCGTGCCCGGCCATCGCCTCGACCCACCTGGTAAAGATGAGACCCGCATCGCCGGCGCCGCCCCCGCCGCTGGCATATTTGCCGGCCAGGCCGACGAGGGCGTAGGCGTCGATGAGGAGCAGGCCGCCCACGGGCCTCGCCAGGGCCGCGGCGGGCCCTGGCGACCCCTCGAGGGACGCCAGGGTGGACAGGGCCTCTGCCCTAGCAGGTTCTGAAAAGAGAGCGGTCGCCTCGCCGATGCCGCGGAGCTTCTCCTTGGAGGTGTGGAGGTCCTCAGGGGTCGCGACCTGCGCATGGCTCGTCGGGAATGGTCACCAGCGTCGTGTGCGACCTCTCTCCGGAGGCGTGCGACCGAAGGGAGAGCGGTGAGGCGAGGCTGAAGTCACAGCTGAAGCAACTGGATTTCAGTTGCTGACAGTTGTGGGCGATCCCGCGCGAACTGACGGCAGGTAAGCCGGCAGGTGGGGGGCGGGGGTGTGCCGGGTGGATCCCCAAGCGGGCGAGCCGGGCCCATGCATAGTTCGCGCGCGGGGGGCGCGCGAGCATGGGAAAGACGCACCTCCATCGTGCTTGCTACCGGCGCTTTTTTGGCCGTTGGCACCATCGTTGATGACTTGATTGCGCGGGAGTCGAATCCCAAATTCTCTCCGCTCGAGAGGGAATTTAATTGTTTTGGGGGATTCCGACCGACCTAGCAGTGTGGGAGCCGCTCGACTTTAGCGAGCGCATCCACTTTTGGCACTCGACGTGCGGGCTGCCCGGCGAGGCTCGAGCCGGCCTGCAGCGGCTACGGGTGTGGCGCAACGCGAGCGTGCATCACGACAAGCAGCGGTGGCTGCAGGAGGGGCCGCGCGACGCGGCACAGGCGAGCGATCATATCGCAGCGGTGCAGGCGCTCCTTGGGCTTTAGTCGGGGTGGATCGCGCGTGCTCTCGTCTCTCGAGTGTGTCTCTTGCGACTGCTGCAAGCAATAAGTACGTGGCTGTAGGGACACTACGGTATGCATGCATGACCGTCAGCTGTACAGCGGCGGATAGAAGAAACGGCCGATAGACACCAGCACAGCAGTGCCCAGCCAACAGACCTTACGACAGTTTACCGTCACCTACAGCCTACAGCTGCTGCTCATCAGCGCGCTCGCTGTCCAGCGCTCGGTATCTGGTGCCGTTCTTGGCCCTTCTTGCTGCATGGCGTCTACAGACTACAGGGTTCAGGGCAGTTCAAATGGTCCATGCTAAAGTCGGCGGAGCCCATCGCAGCGTCGCGCACCGCCGGCGCATGCCGAGACCAAGAGCCGAGCGCGTGGGGTGGGGGCGCGTGATGGGGGGGGTGGGGGGTAAAAGAGAGCGAAGGACGAACGAGCAAGGAGGGATCTCGCATCCCCGATGACGTGCGGCACGCGTGCAGGGGCGGGATTTCGCCGCCGCACGCGCCCTCGCAGCCGCACGCGCCCTGTCACATCAAAGTCACGCGTCGCACACGATCTGCAGCACGGTGTAGGGTAAGTGCCAGATCACCCGAGGGATGTCCAACCTAGCTGAACAACTATTTTCGCGGAGCTCCGCGACGCGGTAGGTGCTGCCGCAGGTGCTTGTCATATTGACGGCCCAGCCGCAGTTCTTTGTAGCGCCTGCCACCACTTTTCGGCACTGCTCCTCCACGAAGGCGCGGTCCGGGTGCACCTTCACCATCATGCCCACCCTCAGGTCGTCGTACTGAAGGCAGCAGCGGAAGGAACCCGAACGCGGCCTCGCGCGCGGCGTGTCCTCGCCGTGCATCTTTTCGCGGTACGCCGTGGCGACGATCTTGAAGTGCTGCTGCAGCAGCGGCTCGTCGTCCAGTGCCACCTTCTGTTCCTTGCTGAGCTCGGCGAAGCGCACGTGCGCGAGCAGCGCGCCGGCCGTCGCCTGCGACGCCGCTGGCTGCTGCGCTGCCAGCCAGCCCTTGACCGCCTCCAAGACAACCGACTCGTCGCTCACGGCGAGGTCGTCGGAGGCGATGATGTCACCGAGCTGCTCGGCGGACAGGGTGTGCAGCGCCGCGCCATCCTCCGCCTCCGCCGCCGTGCCGAAGTGTTGCAGCGCGAGCTTTTGCGCCGTGTTGGCGAGGGCGGCGAGGCTGAGGTGCTCAGCGAGGCCGAGGGCGCGCAGGCAGGTCGATGCGTCGATGCGCTCGGCGACTGCGGCCTCGGCTGCGGCCAGCAGTGGCGGCACGCGGAGGAGGTGTGCAGCGTGCAGCAGGGGTTGCAGCGCATCTTGGGAGCCGAGCGTGCAGCGGCGCGTGTACATGAACGAGAGCGCGGCGGCAAAGCTGGCGGCGGAGAGCTCCTTGAGTTCGATGGGGCCGGCGCGCTCCCTCATGGCCGTCGTCACCAGCGCGCTCAGGTACGGCGACTCGGCCGCTAGGAGCATGCGGTGTGCCTTGAACGCTGTGCCCTCGACAAGGAGGTCCACGTCGCAGAGGGTGCCTTCGCGCCACTGGGCTGCAATCGCCGTGCGAAGGCCATCCTCCCGTATCGCCGCAGACGCTGCGGTGCTGCACTCAAGGGTGATGGCGGCTGAGGAACTCTGCGTGCTTGACTCGTCGGAGCCTCGGCGACGCTTCGCGGCCATGATTTTATCTTCGTCAGGGCTGTTCACATTCACAGCTGTCATTTAGAGATACTAGTGTGGGACCTGCAGCGGGTCCCCGCCTTTTTCTCCTGGCACACAGGTACTCACTTATCCCTTATCCCCTCCACCGACGTTCGAGAGTGCTGTGCAAACGGCATCGGATTTACCTCGCTCGTAACATTTTCGCAATTAATAATTCGTAATGGCTAATGCAAAGCTCTTCCGATGTTCCATTCCAACCAGACTCGAGTCCCAGGCATCATCCACAGTCTCAAAGGGGGTCGGTGCTTGATCCGGCGCCCGATGCCCGGCGTTGCGAGGCACGCGGTGTGCCCGACGGGTTCGCGCGGTCGCGGCGAAGGCTAAAGAGGCGGTCCTTCAAGCGCTGGAATGCCTCGTTCTGCTTTCGTGTCGAGCCCTCCAGCTCGCCGCCACCGCCGTGGTCGCGGAACCACCGCGCACGCTCTTGCAGAAACTTGTCCTCAATGTCAAAGTCCGTGGCTACCGGTGCGGGCGAGAGCGGGCGTTGCATTTGCTGCTGTCGGCTGAATGATGCGATGGTCCACTCGCAAGTCACTGGCACCGTCGCGCCTCTCGGCACCTCGTCCCAAGGCCGGCCGTAAAATAAGGAGATGCGCCCCTGCAACTCCAGCGCGCGTTCCTGGTCGAGTTCATATGCGTCGCTGTCGTCAGGCGCCTCCTCGCGTGGCCGCCTCACTGGCGAGTCCGGGTGGGAGAAGTAACAGTCATCCCCGTAGGCGGGCGAGCCAGGCGGTGTCGGACCTCCACCGCCTGGAGCAAGCTGCGCCTCGAGCCATGCCTGTGACGCCTCTGAACCCGGGTCGCGCAGGTATGCATCGGCCTCAGCAGCATCGCCCGTGTAAGCTTGTACACGGCGGTTGCGAAAGTTGGCAATGCTGCCACGGGTGGAGAGGCGCCAATCACCAGTCTCAGAATCTTGCACCCAAATTTTCTCTGAAGCGTGTGCGAGGTCGTCTTGCTTCTCTCGCTCAATCCGCTTGGCACGCTCGAGTTTAGCCCGCTCCTCATGCCGATCGGCCTCGACGCCATCCCAGCCCTCCGGCACCCAATCCCCGCCTGATGGCTGCCCGTCGTTGTCGCGCGGCTCCAAAAGCGCCTCGTCGAAGTAGTCGCAGGTGACTCCGGGCACGTCTGGGGCGATGCCTACGCCATCGTAGGTGCACGTGCACGCACCCTCGCACATGCAACCGTCCATGTACTCGAGCCGGGCGCGCTCGTACTCTTCGGATGCGCGCCACTCGGTGATGCGTTCACCATCCATCGGCTGTCCAGCTTGCTGTGGGTCGAGTAGCCAGTCGCGGAAATCCTCAACCTCAACCACGCCGAGAGCTGCCTCCGACGCGACCTTTGCCACCGCAGCGTCAAAGGTGATCGGTGCTGGCTGTGATTTCCCACGCTGCTCATGGCGGCGTCGCCGCTGATCGGTCATTCGTTTCGCCGCCCGCTCCCCTTGCGACATGGCGGCGGCCCTTCGCTTTGCGCCGCTTGCAAGCCCAGCGGTGATCTGGTGATGCTGCGCTGTCGGCTGCGCTTGCCGGATGACTCCCGCACGACGCCTTCCTGCGTGGTCGCCTTCCTGCGTGGTCGCCTGCGTCGCATCCTCGTCGTCGGTGGCCGGTGGCGGTTCGCGCTCTCGCTCCTTGCCCCCCATGCGCGCCGTGGCTCCCGAGCTGAGGCCGACGATTTGCGGCGGGACGGCCGAGTTTTTGAATGAGCTGGTTCGCGGCTTCAAGAGCGGTCGGCGCTCCGGCACAAGAGACTTATAAGGGTAGAAGACCTGTGCTGTCAACACACTACGGCCAGGGAGGGCGTGATGTGATCGAATCACATGCACACGTTCGTTTGCCGGGACGTTCACATTCACAGCCGATCGCAATCCAGACTTGTCCCCCCGAACATGAGAATCGAGCTCGACATGTGCAGCAGAATCGCTCTGCATGGGCCCATCCCGTCGCTGCATGGGCCCACCCGCGGAGACCGTATGCGTGGACTCGGCCGTACGCGAAGACTGCAGCTGGCAAAAAAGTCAACAGGCGGCCAGTGTATGTGAAGGTTGATGATGACGCAGTGGCCATGTGGCACCTCAAGGGCACGGGTGGCAAGCCGGACAAGTGGATCGTCGGATGGTCTACGGAATCGGCCGAGCCGAGGCTGTAGCGGGGTGGTCGGCGACAGACGACGCGCAGGCGCCGGAGGACATCCGAGCACCATGGTACTGTGCAAAGGCGGACGAGCGGTGGGCGCGGGCCGATGGTGTGCAGATCTTCCAGCCCAGCCCGCTTACCGACGAGGTCGCCGTCACGGGCGAGACGACGCGCGAGCAGCGCGAAGCCGAGAAGCGCAAGAACGCGATCGACCTCGAGTATGACACGGCGACGCCGCGCAAGCGCAGCCGCTCGGAGTCGCAGGGGCACCACCTCGGACGCGGCCATCGACCGGCGCCGGAAAGAGCTGCTGAAGCCGGCGTTGGAGGAGTATAACGACGACAAGATTGATGGGGTGGAGCTTGACCAGCGCAAAAAGGCGGCGCGCGAGCAGGCGGGGCCGCGCTTGCCCCCTACGTGACCCGCCGCAGACGTGACTAAATGCGATGTCCTATGCCCTGCATCATGCACACAGTCCTATTCATGCAAAAGTAGCGCGCTCTTATGTGTTTTTGCCAAGTCCACATAACACAACAAACAAACTCATAACACAAGCAATAAATCTAAACACCCTTGTTCGACCCTTCGCTCTCGCGCTCGCCTTTTGTCAAGATGGTCCTCCTTGGCGAAGGTGTTGTGTGTGTGTGTGTGTGTGTGTGTGTGTGTGTGTGTGTGTGTGTGTGTGTGTGTGTGTGTGTTTGTGTTTGTGTGTGTGTGTGTTTTTTTTTTGGGGGTACCTCCAACCATCCGTTGCAGGTACTCGATGCGGCCATTCCCCCAGGCAGAGTCGTGGGCGTGTCCCACACGGCGTAGCAGCCGGCAGCCCGCACTTGAGCGGGGGAGACGGCCCCACGGCGGCGCTAGGGCGGCGACGGCGGCGGCGCGGACGGCGGCGGCGAGGGCGGCGAGGGCGACGGTGGCGACGGCGGCGACTGACCGGACTGAATAAATAAATAAAACGGGCAAACTCTGAGACGAGATGGGATTTAGGGACATGTGTCCCCGCCCTGACCGGACTGAGGCGGTAGTTTCGTCGCCGATTTTAGCGGCGTCCGCGGTGGACGCTTCTCGCCTGTGAACCTGTAATTGAGGGGTCTTTCTTCCTTCTTCCCCTTCTCCCTTGCTGGGGGGTCTCCGTGGGGGGTCTCCGTGGACGCTTGGGGGCCTCCATGGACGGGGGTGGGGGGAAGGGGGCAGCCCCGCCCGACGGCCGCGCAACGAGCGCACGAGCCAGTGCGACCCACTGGCTCACAGCTCACACACACATGCTGCTGGCCTTCTCCTCCTCGCGTCGATCCGCCCTGACGGGCGCGGGTGCGTGCGCGCTGCTGCCGATCGCGGCGCGAGCTGATCTCCCGATCGCGACCTACTGCATCCCGGGTGTGACGGCGGAGCGCTGCCGCGGCGTGTTCTGGGAGACCGGAAAGCTTTATCGCAAGCAGGGCGCCGAATCGGTCGTGGTGTCGGAAGGCGATTACCGCGCTGCGGTGGCGTCACTCTCTGGCCTGCAAAATACGCTCGCCGGGCTGCGCACGCAGCGGAGCGCAAAGGATCTGAGCGCGGCGGCGGCCGAGGCGCGCGCGACGCTGCGCCGAACGGGCGGTTGGCTGTGCACAGCGCTGGACGAGGAGCGCCGGTACGACTCCGAGTTTCAGCTGAATGAAGCATTGGCGGCGCTCGATGAGGTTGACCGCGCCGGGCTGGCAGGCGACGAGGCGGGGCTCGCGCCAGGCTTTGGGCAGACCTCGCTGCTATACGAGCGCGCGCTGAAGAGCTTGGACGCCTTCCTTGCCGGCCTCCCCGAGCTGCCGACTGCAGTCCTGTGACTCGAGAGTGTGTGAGCTACAACTGTGTGCAGCGCGACTCGGCGCGCGCCTTGCCCTTGGCCGCTCTGGCGCTCGTGTGGGGCCCACACTCGACCACACGCTCCACCACATGCATGTCGAGAGTCGAGTCTCCCGTCCCCCGATGCGGCAGGGGCGTTCGGCCTCGCGGTGAGCGTGCGTGGCGCGTGTCGTCTTACGTAAATTCGCGCGTATTTCGTACTGTTTACTGTACTGCTACGGCTGGGGATAGCCGTACGGAAATACAAATTTGTTCCGCGGGCGGCGGCGCCGGCGCGGCGCGAGCCGCGACATTTTTGATTTTAAACCGCCGTACGGCCAACACGGGTTGTATGAATGTATCTCAATAAATGTGTTGTCGGGCCCCGCGGCGCCGGCGGTGCGTCCGCGCCGCGCCCCGGGGTAATGGAAATCTCTAGTCTTTTTTAGAGATTGAGAGCTTAAAGATTTGAAAGACTCCACTCGGGTCTACAGTGCTACCCAGAGATTTGAGACCAGAGATTTGAGACTTGAGACCTCAGTCACTCGGCCTCCGGTGGGATACTTTGAGATTAGAGACCAGAGACTTGGAGAATGAGATTTCGCACACCAAAAGGAATCTGCGGTCGAGTTTGCTCGAGATCCAAGATTTGAGACTGAAGATTTGGACGGCCTTCCAACCTAGAGATTTGAGAGCTGAGATTTGGAGATTTGCGGTGTGAATACTGATAAGAGCCTCGAAGCTTCTAGAAGGGCTGGGTGGGTTTGACCTGCAGGAAGATTGAGGTCTGAGGTCTGAGATTTGAGATTGAGATTTGAGATTGAGATTTGGGGCCCGGGAGATTGGGTCTGAGATTTGAGATTGAGATTTGAGATTGAGATTTGGGGCCCGGGGAGCCTGCGGCGCCATTTTAATCTGCGCTCCTCTTTATGGCCTGCGGCGCCTGGCCTGAGCTTGGAAGTGTAAACGAGTCCGCCAGGGCGGTCTGCAAACACGGAGCGCGCTGCGCGCGCGGTCTACGCAGATGAGAGGCTTTAGCCGATGCCGCGAACGAGGATATTGCAAACAGGAACGAGGACATTGCAAACCGGAATACTGTATAGGGGCGGGGCTACCAGTAGGTGGCTAGTGCACCGAGGTGGACGACTCGAGCGTTCCTACAGAAACATGGACGCTTGTTGAGACGAAGTCCGCGACACTTCCCTGATTCACGGCTCGAATCGCCTGTTCTCGCAGATCAGCCTCCGGCATTTCATGTGTCCGTCAATGATGTAGCACAAGCAGGTTCGACCGCCGTCCTTGGGCTCGAGGCAGACGAGCTCGTGCTCCCTTCCCCACTTGTCGGTGAAGCGAACGATGAGCGAGTCAGCGTCGAAGCGGCCGGTCTTTGGGTCGCGACGCATGGTGTAGTCTAGCAAGGTCTCGTCGAGGTGGGTGGGCGACGCAAAGCTCAGCGGCTCCTTGGGTAGTTGGAGCTCGTCGCGCCAGCGGAGGAGCGTCCACGCGAGCCAGGCGTGGGACAGCGCTATCCGCAAAGGCTCGACCAGCTGCGGCGGCTCGTCGGCAAAGGTCGTCCACTCCTTGGCGTACGGCTCAAAGCCGGTGTGCGAGTGGAGCATCTGCGTGTCGAGGCGCCACAGCATCTCGCCCTCAAAGATGATGTCTCGCGACAGCTGGACGTACTTGCGAGTCTGATCCATCGCGCCGTCATACGGCACCTGCTTGCCCTGAGCCAGCCGAGCTGACTCCTCGGCGTATGAGAGGTTGTGCTTGGCGCGGCAATGTGGGCAGCGCTTGCAGTAGAGGAGCCCGCCAAAGCGCCCGTGCGTGCAGTATACGGTCGGATGGACGGGCTCGTCGCTGACCACAAGGCACACCTTCTGCCCTTGCAAAGCGCAGACGGCGCAGAACTCAATCTGCGGGACCAGGTGGAGCGGCGTGGATTTCTCCTGCTCATGGAAGCGCTTGCGGTCGAGAAGATCCACGAGAGCGCTGATGCCCGCCTCGCTCTCGATGCTGCTGACGAGGACGTTGATGGTCGTGGACGCGTGCTTTGTTTGCATGTCGGCAGCGATGAGCTCTGCGCGGTCGGGTGTGTCGACTGGGTAGCGGGCCATGCCGAGGAGAAGCGCGACGATCTCGTCCTCACTCTCGAGCGGCCACAGCTTCGTGGAGAACCGCCTCAGGCCGGCGGCGAGATGGACGGTGTCGGCGGCGCAAAGCATTGCAAGCCGAGCGTGCCTCTTTCAGTCTCAATCTCAAATCTCGAGTCACGCTGCCCTATACTCGAGTAGATTTCGGTGGTCCCGCAAGTGATGTTTTTCGAACGATGCGAGATAAAGGCGTTGGAAGGTTGAGGAAGTTCACAGCATTCTGCATCGAAAACGGAATCTCTCTTGCTTGCAGTCTCAGTCTCTCCCACCCCTCATCGAAATCTCAAACTCCCAAAAGCGAAAAGGAATCTTGTCCATTTGAGATCTCACGCGCTTCCTCTAGAAACTCACACCGAGCGACGGGAAGACTGAGATTTCGTGGCTGAAGTCTCGACGAAGATTTGGGAGATCTCAAGGGCGGGACTAGAGACTGAGATCTGCCCTGAAATCTTCAGGTCTCACTCCTCTCAATCTCTAAGAAAGACTAGAGATTTCCATGACTGGCGCCCCGCGGCGCGTCCGTCCCGGCGAGCGATCGAGAGTACGAGAGACACCGTCACCGACGACAAGTTACAATCGACAACGCCCCCGGCGCCATATTAGGTCTCAGCATGCATTGTGCTGCCCCTGCCCGCGATGCCACTGCGTACAGCTAGGCGACAAGTGTCTGCGTGCACGAGCAAAGCTACACGTGTGCATGCCGCAGCGCGCTCCACTCGATCGCGTCACGCCAGCACCGCCACCCTGCTCGCCGCGTTCGCGTGCCACCTGCGGCGGGAGTGGCGGCCGGGGTGAGAGGTTCGCTGCAACCGCACGGCGCTGGGCGGCACTGGCGCGAGCCCACCGCTCGAAGCGGCTCCGCAGCGCCGCGGCCGCAGCCGCGAGCGTATCGTCGAGGCCGACCCCGCTCACGTGCCGCCCGTGCAGGTCGAGCGGCGAGTACGACCCGGCCAGCACCTGCCCATCCTCCCCCAGCTCGGCCGGGCCGTACTCGACGGTCGCCGTGAGCGTCGAGTCGCGCGAGGAGAGCGATCGCGCCTCTGCCGCTGCCCAGCACGCCTCCCACCAGCCGTAGAAGCGCTCCGCGGCGCGCGCGGTGGTGGCGCTCTCGGCGAGGCTCGCCACCTGCGGCGCCTGCGGCGTCCCGACGCGCGCGTGCAGGTGGTCGACGGCGGGCGCCACTCGGCCGAGCAGCAGCTCCTGCTCCGGCGCGGTGTCGAGCATCCGTTCCGTCTTGACCACCCAGTGGGAGAGGTCCGAGGTGAGGCGCAGCTGCGGCACGCGGCGCAGCAGCCGCGCGGTCGCAAACGGGCAGCAGAGCGCGCGCCCGCGGTGCGTCTCGTGGCTGACCGGCGGCAGCGCCTCGCCGATCCGCGAGGCGGCCTCGACGGCGGAGGCGAGAAAGGCGGCAGCCTCGTCCTCGCTCCAGGCGTCGGACCCAGAGTGCGCGTTGACTCGCAGCACCGGCGAGAGCGGCCCGGCGGCGACGCTCGCCTCGGCAATCGCCTCGAGTTCGCGCGTCAGCCGGTCGAGGTGGGCGGACGGCGGGCCTGAAAAGGCGGGGAGCGGGATCGACGCGGCGGCGGCGGCGGGAGGGCTCGCGCCGGACGGCGCACTGAGGAGCTGCTCGGTCGCTGGGCCCTCGTAGTTGGCCCACGACGAGTACGCGGAGATGATCAGCGACAGGCCCTCATCGCGCGCCGCGCGCACAGCCTCTGCCCGGGCCTCAGCGCTCGCACCGAGGTCCTCAAGCGACGCCTCCAGCCCGTCGAATCCCGCGGAGCGCAGGCCCGCGAGGGTGCGAGCGGGCGCGTCCCGCAGGCCGCGTAGGCCCCACGCGGAGCGGAGGACCAGGAGGCGCATGCGGCGCTGCTCGCCACCAACCCAACTGTGACGTCAGGAAACGGGCGCTCGCTGGCGGCACCGCTACACGCTCCAATCTCACGCATCGACGCGGAGTGTATCGCGGGCGAGAGTGTCCGGGTTGCAATCACGTGTGTGGGGCGTGTGGGGAGGTGTGCTGCCTCCAGCGGTTGACAGGGATTGAGGGAGGGGGGGCCGCCCAGTTGGAAGCCGACACCTATCTTTTTTTTTAGAGCTCTTACAGTGGGTTGCGGGCATTAAGAAAACAGGATATGCGGCCCGCCGCCGTTTCTAAGCCTTTCCACAGCCCTCATCCACCCCACGCCGTGGTTTCTTAGCTCCGGCCGGGGCACTCAATCAAGCCAGAGCCCCGGCCCGAAGGAGTTTTAGGTATTAAAGAAGCTGCGGAGGTATTAAGCTGCGGTCCGCGAGGGCGATGCCAGAGTCTGCCGCCGAGTCGGCTCTCTGGATGACGGGAAGACGCACACACACACACGCCTCCATCCACTCCACTCAGAACTCCGCAGAAGACTTGAAAAGTGACAAGTGCGCGCGCCGCAGGCGAAGAGAAATTTTGCGCTTCAGCTGGGGCTCCCGTTCACATTCGTGTCTGGCCTTTTCTCGGGGCCGCGCCTGCGGCGCGCCGTGGTTTCTTAGATTTTCGCGGAAATCGCTTGGTAGGGTTTCTTAATGACAGAGTTGTTTGGTATTGCTAAAAATCTCTCTCTCTCTCTTCTTAATGGGACGTTTTCTTAATGCCCGCAACCACTGTACATTCCCGTAGGAGGACTCTGCTGACAGGGTTTGCGATGAGGAGCGACCCGAAGGGTTTCTCGGAGGTTAGTGCACCACTAACCGCCGAAGGGCAAGCGCTTTTTTCATTTTCATTGTATCGTGAGGGAGAGATTTTTAGCAGTTTTGTGTTTGTATCGTTGGCCTGCATATACTTTTCCGGCAAACAAAAAGGAAAACAGAGGGTCCCCAGCACTTTGCGTTTCCGGAAAGAGGAACAGAGGGTGTTTGGTGTTTGGTGCTCCATTCTGGAAACTCGCGAGTTTCCCTGAGTCTGAGAGCTGGTCTGGGGCAAAATCTGAGGCAAAATTGAGGAAATCGGCACGATACCCAGCCAGGCGGTCGCAGGGTATTTATTTTCCTGCCACGAGTTTTAATCAGGAGGGGTAATAAAAAAAGATAACCCGTTTTAACGCGATCGAGCGGGGAGACGCTCAACCCTGCGCTCCGATGCTCCTCCTCTCGCTGTTCGCGACCTCCACCAGCAGCAGTTCCGTCGTCCGGCTGTCTCGGACCGTGGGCGAGCGGGGCAGCGGCCGCGGTCAGTTTGACGGCCCGCGGCACGTGGCCGCGCTGAAGACCGGCGGCGCTGTCATCGTGGACGGCCTCAACGAGCGCATTCAGGTCTTCGACCGGCACGGCGAGTGCGTGCGCATCGTCGAGGGCGTCACCACGCCCACCGGCGTCGCGATCGGCGGCCCCGAGGGAGACACGCTCTACTGGGCCGAGTCGACGCGGGCGCATCGTGTCAACCGGCTGCAGCTGTCGGCAAAGTCTGCCCGGACGGCGGCGGATCCCGGCGTGGGCCGCCCGGCCGTGAGCGTGCGGAGGCCGTGGGCCTCGCGCCAGACCGCGATGGGCGGGCTGGGCGAGGCGGACGGCGAACTGCAGGACCCGCAGGACCTCTGCTTGCACGGCGATGAGCTCTACGTGGCCGAGTGGGGCAACCACCGCATCAGTGTCTTTGACAAGACGAGCCTCGCCTTTCTGCGGCACATTGGCTGCGGCGACGAGGATGGCAGCGAGGGCGGCGAGGGCGGGAGCGGCCCTGGCCAGCTCGACCAGCCGTGCGGCGTGGCGTGCGCCGGCGAGGAGGTGTTCGTGTGCGACACGTGGAACCACCGCATCAGCGTCTTCGACCGGTCGTCCGGCGCCTTTCTGCGCAGCTTCGGCAGGCGGGGTGGCGAGCCCGGCGAGTTCAACTACCCCTGCGGCATCGAGATAGCGCACGGCCGCATCTACGTGACTGAGCGGACGGGCAAGCGGTTGCAGGCGCTGTCGCTCGAGGGCGAGCCGCTGCAGGTGCTGCCCGCGCCGTGCGATGGCTGGCTCTACGGCATCTGCCTGGACGCTCACGACCAGCTCTGGGTCACTAGTAGCAACCGCCACTGCGTGCACATCCTCTCTGTCGCCGACCCGAATGCGGACGCGACGCGCTGACAAGACGTGCGGGTGGGTGTGTGTGTGGGGGGGGGGGGGTGCGTGTGCCCGTTCGTTGGCTCAGGGGCCTGTGCGTTTTCTTCTTTTTCTGTTACGCTGGGTTGACTCTATGCCCTGGTTTGGCTCCTCCTCCAGCCCCTTGACCGCCTGACAATACTGTTCTCTGCTTTGCTTCTGCGACATGGCGCGCTCGAAGCCCGCCGCCAAAAAGCCCGCCGCTGCTCTGGCGCCTCAGCTCGCCGCCGTCCGCGACTGCATCCTCGCCTGGGATTATGAGAGCCTCGCGCTGCCGTCGTCGCTCGAGGCCGGCGCAGCAGCCGTCGGACGCCTTCTGGAGCTCGCACGGCGCTTTGGGCGCGTGGAGCAGTGCCGTGTCTACCACGACAGTGCAAAACGGTCGGGCAATGTCGCTGTCCAGCACCGCGCCTCGCTCGAAGCGCTCGGCTTCACGATCGTCGACTGCCCGACCAGCGACAAGAAAGAGGCGCTCGACAAGAAGGTGCTCGTCGACGTCGCCATCTATGCGGCGGCGGGGGGGCAGAGGCCGCGCAGCGTCGTGCTGGCGGCGTCTGACGGCGACTACGCCTACCTGCTGAGCCGCTGCAGGCAGCTCGGCGTGCACTGTGTCAACGTGCGAGGCGAGCGGTCGGCGCACCCCGCGCTGGCGGTCGCGAGCGACACGCAGTTCTCGTGGGAGCGAGACGTGCTGCTCCTCACGCCACCGCCGCCGCGGCGAGCAAAGCCGGCGGCGACGCGCGGCGGGCCGGATAAGGCCATTCAGAAGCGGCGCGGCGGCAAGTCACCCCGAAAGCGTGGAGCGGCGACGCCTCCAAGCAGCAGGAAGTCGCCCGCGAAGAAGACGAGGGCGGCGAGAGGAGCCCATATTGCTAAGAAGAAGAAGTAGATGTGTCTTCTATGTTCGTACTGTTACGTACTCTCTACGCGAGCCGTACACTACGCACGTGTGTCGTGTCACGCACGTGTGTCGTGTCCGGTGTAGGGTTGTCAAACGTTAACTTTGGGCCCAACAGTTGCACTATTGTTGGCTGAAATCCTCAACGTTGTTCAAGTGTTCTCCCCAGCCCAAGCTGTTACTGTTTGTTACTGTTGTTACTGTTGTTCAGTGGTCAGCAAGCAGAAAATGCCAAAAAAGCCCGGGTAAACCCCGAAAATACCCCTAGGGGTTTCCCGGGTATTTTCGGGTATTACCCGCACTGGACGCTGGAGATCGTCGTGGGTCACTGCCAGGCCTTCCTTATTGTTGTTCAGCCGGCCTAACGTTAGCTACTGTTGTTGGGGAGCCCCACTGTTGTTCTGTTGTTACTTACTGTTAACAGATAACACTAGCAACACTGTTCAGCTCTTAACGTTTGACAACCCTAGTCAGAGAATTCTTCTTCCTTCGCGGCAACGCGTGGCGGCAAGGCCTCTTTGCGCGCCCGCCCTCGTCACGCCGAAGACCAATCGGCGTCGGACCGCGGTGAGACCACGCCGCCCCCCGCGCCCGCCCGCGCCCGCAGCGTGAACACATACGCGCGTCCCTCATTGCACGGAAACATACGCGCCAGCCGCGCAGCAGCCTCACATGCAGCGCCGACCGCATGCTCGCGCCCTGGGCCGCCGACGACCCGGTCGGGCGGGTTGCGCGGCCGCCGCACACCACCAGGCAGGCGCACAACCACCCGCAGCGCGCCGCAGCCCACCGCGCAGCCCTGCCAGCCAGGTCTGCGCCTCAAAGACTCACAAACAGGCGCACAGCAGAGTACAGCACACAGCACACACCGGCGGCGCGCGCGCAGCACACGCAGACGCACGCGCGGATCCAACACGCACACGCGCACAGCACGCGCGCGCAGCACGCCAGCGCAGCGCCACACACAGAGCAACTCCCATCAGCAGCAGCAGGCCTGCCACAATCCACATCTCACACATGCGCGCGCACACTCCCCCCTACCGGCGCACGCATTGGGCGTCGCCGAGAGCTCCCAAAGCTGACTTGTGTGGCTGCTTCGCCGAGCGCGGCGCAGATTGGAGGACACCGTCACCGACGAGCGCGTTGGACTTTTCACTCCGGACAAAAACAGTGGCACGCGCCGCTGCGCGGTGGCTGCCACTGTCCTAGCGGCGAGGCGCGCGACCGTCTTGTACCAAATGGGTCGCGCCCTCCGATTTCCGTCACCTCAGCATCCACACCCCTCTATATCTAATGAAAACAGGAAAAGGGCAAAAAACCCCACCTGTTAACCCCTTTTCCAAACCGGTGTTTTTCCCCCCCAATTTTGGTCTCAGGGAAAAACCCTTGAATTCCAAAAC
>NW_005196528.1:503339-511002 GCF_000372725.1 Emiliania huxleyi CCMP1516 | reverse complement strand
TCTCGCCTCATCTCGCCTCATCTCACTTGATCTCCCGTCACACTTCGCTTCATCTGGCGTCATCTCGCCCCATTTTTTCTTTTCTAGACCACTCCGAGACCAAACCCCAAGACCGACCCGAGACCCGAGATCGACCCATCGACCCGAGATCGACCCGAGATCGA
The DNA here is from genome assembly GCF_000372725.1 of Emiliania huxleyi CCMP1516. Lineage (NCBI taxonomy): Eukaryota > Haptophyta > Isochrysidales > Noelaerhabdaceae > Emiliania > Emiliania huxleyi. Next base: position 510,838 of record NW_005196528.1, on the reverse strand, counting down.
CCCGAGATCGACCCGAGATCGGCACGAGATCGATCCGAGATCGACCCGAGATCGACCCGAGATCGACACGAGCGATCAACCCAACAATGCCCCAAAGCCCCCTCTCTGGGGGACCCCCCCTCACCCCGAGTGTCCGTGTCCTTCGCGAGTCACCGATGGGGAGCGGGGGGGGGTGCGAGATGCACAGGGGAGGCTGGGGAGGGGGGGGTCCACTCTGAAGACTGCCGACCGCGGGGGGGTTTTGTCCCACAGGGTTTTACCCTCCGCGTGAGGATCGGCGCGGCGAGGGGGTAGGTTCGAATTCGCCGCGCAACATTTCACCCCCACAGGACCCCGCCCACCCCCCCTCATGGTCCCACCTAGTACCCCAATGAGCCTTCGCACCCCCTCCTTGCGCAGTGTCCCCCACTATGTGTCGCCGTTATCGGGGCACGCTATCCTGTGTAGTCAGGGCAAGTGGGGGCGGGGGGCAGTCCCTCTGGTCCGATACTGGTGTGGTTCTGTCTCTAGTCTCGGAGGGGGGCTTGAAGCTAAGAATATTTTATTTTGACAACCCTAGTCCGGTGAGCGGTGTCGGGAGAGCGAGCGAGGTTCAGAGGAGACAAAATAAATAAATAAAACGGACACCTCTCTACTGTGAGGTGGGTAAAAAGGAACAGGTCCCCGCCCTTGCGATCTTTGTGCAGGGTTCTTTGTGGGTGTGGTCGGCGACTAGCCGGGGTCGTCCTCCCGATGGGGGACTAGCACTAGCCGTCTTCCACATGGTCCCTCGGGTCCCTGCTGCTCCTAATCTCTTCGTACATCCTCCTGCTGATCTCCGCAACGTCCTGCTCTCTCCCTCGTCTCGCCCTGCGCGTCTGCTCCGCCTCCCCGTCGTCCGCCCTGCGTCGTCTGGTGACGGGTCCTCCATAGTCGGTTGAGGTCGCCGCCCTCCTCGTGCCTCTTCCCAACGTTCCCTCGGCGGCCGATGCCGTCTGCTCCGACTCCGCCGTCCCCGGGTCTGCCCTGCTCTCGTCTGCGCTAGCTTCTGTTTCGTCAGATCACTGATGTCTCTCCTCTTCTTTCTCCTCTTTCTTGTATGCTTTGCACATCGCGTCGATTCCTTTTCGCGTGAGCACCACCCTGAAGCCCGCCCAGCAGCTGAACCGCTCCCTAAGTCGAAGGAGCATCATCAGTCTCACCCACTTCGCTCGCTGCCCACCGTCTCCGCTCCCTCCCGCTTGAGCCGCCGTCGCGGCCCTCGTTCGTCCCACTGGCTGCTGGCCTGTCCGCACGTTACCTCCGTTATCCCTCCTCCTCCGCGACTCCCTCAAGGCCGGCCGGGCCTCCTACCCTCCTTCCACCCCCAGCGAAGAGCTTCCTGTTCCTCAGCCACTCGATGTGTTCCTCTCTCTTCATTATGCGCGCAGTACCAGTAGCCGCATCATTAAGCTGGATCCACCTCTGCACCGCTCCCGTCGCCGCCTCGGCCACGACTTGCAAGTTCCTCGTGACCCCGGCGCCAAGGTCCCTCCGGCTCGCTTAAGTCTTATCTCTCCGAGCAGGTCATCTCTACAGTGCTGGCAACTTAACCCGTGACGAAAAACGGACGCACACCAAGCGCTAAGCGTGAGGACGCGATTTCGAATTCGGAGGTGCATCTGAGCAAAATTGGGCCCGCTTCAGGTGTGAAAAAAATTATAAGGGTCATAGTCGCCGATTCGATCCGGAAGCCACTCGACCATCGAGAGGCCGACGGCCGAAGTCGGCAAACGTAGATCAAATGGTTAGAGATAGCGTCCACTCAGCGACCGATACCCGTAACACATTACCGGGGGAATTAGACACCACAGATACGCACAACCGACGCCCGAAGTGCCAAGAAGGACGTCATTAGTACGAAACCTCAGAAAAGGCCATGGGCGTCGAGAGAACATTCCCTCGAGAGGACAAAAGAAAGGCGACGCACCCCCTCCTTGCGCAGTGTCCCCCGCTATGTGTCGCCAATTGGGGCACGCTATCCTGTGCAGGCAGGGCAAGCGGGGGCGGGGGGCACTCCCCCTGGTCTGATACTGGGGTGTGACTGTCTCCAGTCTCGGAGGGGGGCAAGAAGGTAAGAATATCTAATGCACAGTGCTGGCAACACCCCCCCGACTGCGGGGGCTAGCAGACTGCACAGGCCACAGGGAGACACGACAGAGTCAGAGAGCGCGTTTTTTAACCTGTTGGAGAGATGTGACAAAATGAAAGCCAAAATGAAAGCTTTGCCGTGTGTGCAGCTGCAGGACGAATACTGAAAATACGAATCGCCGCGGGCGGCCGCCCGGCCGGGGTGCGGCAGCGGGGGCGCGCGGTTCGGAAACGGAATGGACCAAGACCCCGCTAGCCCCAAAGAGTGACCCACGCCGACGCGCTGAGCACGTAGCGGCCGCAGCCAGGTCTGTCCCGCCCGAGGTGCACACTACATCGCTTGACTGGAATAGTCCGCCCTCCTCGCTTCCACGCGGCAGAGGTGCGTTACCTGGACGGTCGCCGTCCGCTTTCGTCCCAATCGCCGCACGGTGCCGCTCGGATCGGCACAGTACGAGAAGCCGACCGGCGGCGGGCAGTCAAACATCACGACCGAGCCGAGCCTGGTCCACGCGTGTGGGTTCGAGAAGAGGGTGGGTACTCCCGTCCTCTTGAAGTCTGGGGTGGAGAGCGAGTCCTCGTTGAGGAGGAGTGGGCCGAGCTCCGCGAGCAGGCCAAACATGGACGCGGCGCCCGGGCGGCGTTGGTCACGAGCAGCACCGCCAGCGCCGGGCCATACACCAGGCAGGGCAGGGGCCATGGTGCGGTCGCGCATAGCAAGCCGAAGCTGCCGAGCGCCGCCAGCCAGCGCGGCCTCCTCACTGTGAGGACGGCGAGCAACGCGACGGCGAGCAGCCACCCGGCACGGAGGGCGGGCCACCAACGCTCCCTCTCCGAGCCGTCAAGCTGGAGGAGGGGCTCGCCGGTGGCGGCGCGGTGGCCGAGCGACAGGGAGCAGAGAAGGAAGAGCTCGTCGGCCCCAAAGAGACGCGTGCCTGGCCGGGGCCGGGAGGCGTCAGCGGCCGGCAAAGGAAGGTCACGGTGGGCTGCTGCAATTTGCTGCCGCCGCCGCGGCGTGCGCGCTCTCGCGCTAGGCGGTGCCGAGGGTGGGTCGGCCGGAGCATCGCTCGGCCACGTGGCAGGTGAGGAGGGTTGACATGCCGCAGCAGAGCGCAAACCGCTGCGCCGCTGGGTAGCCAAAGAGGTGGTCGCAGCAAATCTGGCACGAAGCGAGCACGCCGAGCGAGCCTACGGCAGGCGGCGGCGGGCGCGCCTCTCTGTAAGGTGGCAAACAGCGAGAGGGAAAGTTTAGTGTGGTGGTTCTGGCGTGTCCATGCGCGGCTCTTATCTGCATCTGGCACGGACGCGCCATCGAGCGCGTGATCTAGCACGTGGCCGAGACGCGACGACTTGCCAGTGCGTCGCGCTTGCTTTCCGTCCATGTTGTCGAGCATGTGGTACGCAGTGAAGGCCGCGCACGCAGCGACCCATGAGCCGCGCCGCATCGCGAGCAGCGACGCGGCGGCGCCGGCGCCGCCAAGGCAGGTGATCGCGTTCGGGTGCACCCACAGAGGCCAGAGCTGCACAAGGCGGTCGTAGAAGGGCGAGAGCGCCAAGTCGTAGAGTAATGACGACATGGGGCAGACCAGAGGAGACCACAGAGACCACCGTGTCGCCGTCGGCGCGCGCACGAGAAGAAAAACAGAGGAGGTGTCCGGGATTTTTATTTGAAAGACCGATTTCTTCTGACGCTGGGTTCGAGGCGTCAGGGGGGTAGGGTAGGGGTGGACCGCCGCCCCACCCCCCCCCTACCCCCATACCCCCTGATTTGGGCGTGTACAGTGGGTTGCGGGCATTAAGAAAACGTGGCATTAAGAAACCCTACCAAGCGATTTCCGCAAAAATCTAAGAAACCACGGCGCGCCGCAGGCGCGGCCCCGAGAAAAGGCCAGATACGAGTGTGAACGGGAGCCCCAGCTGCAGCTCAAAATTTCTCTTCGCCTGCGGCGCGCGCACTTGTGTCTTGTCACTTTTCAAGTCTGCGGTGTTCTGAGTGGAGTGGATGGAAGGCGTGTGTGCGTCTTCCCGTCACATCCAGAGAGCCGACTCAGCGGCAGACTCTGGCATCGCCCTCGCGGACCGCAGCTTACCTCTCACCTACTCGAGTAAAACTCCTTCCTTCGGTCGGGCCGGCTCTGGCTTGAGTGACGGCCGGAGCTAAGAAACCACGGCGTGGGGTGGATGAGGGCTGTGGAAAGGTTAGAAACGGCGGCGTGCCGCGGAATCCTGTTTTCTTAATGCCCGCAACCCACTGTAACGGACCTACGGACGCCCCCAGTGGTGGCCGACCCCCCGCGGATACGCCCCAGGCCCTACCCCGGCGAAAACCCAAAAAAGGGTGCTAGTAAGCCCGCTGAGGCGTAGTGCTCTTGCAGAGGCGGTTAGTGGTGCACTAACCCCGAGAAACCCTTGGGTCACTCCTCATCGCAATTCGCAAACCCTGTCAACAGTCCTCCTCCGGGAATGATCGTAAGAGCCACATACATTGAGAGAGAGAGCGCCGCGCGTAGGGCCCTTAGGGGCCTAGAGAACACAACCCCCTCTCTCTTTTCTCCCAGTAAGCTAAAAGTACGTACCTCCTCCTGGAAAAGTTATTTAGCCCCACCCCGGTTTCGGATATCGGCGAACGATTGGACGGTGCCTCCAACTGAGCCAAATGGAGCCCTGTGATGTGGGACCTCACTCCCAGAAGCTTGGAGCTTCAGGCCGCGACCACGTGGCTAGGTGGACACTAAAGTGCCATTTTGGCGCCAAATCTTGGCGGGAAATGACACGTGGCTTGGCGGGAGTGTGGTATGGCTGCGCTGCTCGACAGCGCTGCTGTTGAGCGCCAGCTGCTGCTCCCTTCAGCCAGACGGCCGGGCCTGCGCAGCACGACCGCTGGCCTTCCTCCTGCACCACAGGAGCGCGCCAAGGCGCGCGTCTGGGCAAGCAGTGCGTCTCATCGCGATGCGAGAGTCGACGCTGTGACGCCGCCGCTCGCCGGCTAGAATGACAGTGGCAGCATTCGAGTACACGTCGAGCTGTGCGTACCAGCACTCGTATGCGAGCTAATTGTGTCCCTGAGCTGCTGTGGGGTGCGTGGGCTCAGCTGCGGAGCACGTACTGGGCGGCGGTAGGGGGGTGGGGCTAAATAACTTTTCCAGGAGGAGGTAGAGCTCTACATTGAGAGCAGGGATCCTACATTGAAAAAAGTCGGGACCCGCCCGGCCGGTGGCGACTCTTGGCGAAGTCCAGGGACGCTCACGACGACATGCTCACGACGTCCGTGGAGACGACACTTACTGACGACGACCTGCTCTACTGCGTCTTCTCCTTCCTGCAGGCGAGGGATCTCTCTGTGTCAGCCGCCGTCTGCACACAGTGGTGCCGCGCCGCATCCGCGAACGACCTCTGGACGCCGCTCTGCACGACGCTGTGGGAGGGAAGACTCGTGCCGCGACGCTTCCTCGCGGATCCTGACCGCCCGCGCAGATCCTATTTCGCCTCGCTGGAAGACTCGCGTCGCTGCGCCATTAGCGCTGCGGAACTTGTCCACCTCGAGTGGAGGTTCAGCTTTGTCACCGATCACCGCCGTCTTTTCGAAGGGGGAGTCGGCGAGCCGCAGCCACCTGGCGAGACCGCCAGCTTTCGGCCCGACTCGACCTTTGTCTCCTCCGTCGTGGGTGCGCCGTCCTCTGTGCGCGCTCTGCGGTGGTCCATTGCCGCCGGCGGGCACGGCGTCAAGGTGGGCGCGTACCCCACTCTCGTTGTCACGCGCGACCCCACATCGTGGGGCTGGAGCCTGACCAACCGGTTCGTGCAGCTTTCAACCGCCCACGGGGCGTGACCGTGATGAGAGAGTCGTGTGGGTCGGATCTCGGACACAGGGACACAGCGGATAAAGGTGATTAAAAACGGACGGGTAGAGGGGTTGTGCTCTTTGCGGGATCGAAAGATCTCAGAATACAAAGGCCTTTCTGTCTGCCTTTCTGCCTCTGACCAGGTGGGAGCAGGCTGCTGCTGGTGCCGTGGTGCCCTGGTGGCAGCCAGCTCTCCACTGCACCCCCCACAGCCCAGCGCGCACAGGACCGCTTCGGTTCGCACAGGCACAGCCGCCACCCGCCAGCCTTCACCGCTAGCCTCACACGCGCACACCCCACAACCAATCGCGAACAACAAAAACAAACACACCACGGGGCGGGCCCCGATGATGTGTGAGTGTTAGGGTTGTTTGGTATTGCTTACCCCACCTGTAAAAGCTAAAAAAAACCTCTTTAAGGTATATTGGTTATTGCCGAAAGTGGCGGCGAGTCGCAAGAGGATCACCTGCCCGCCGTCCCGGCGGTCCCACAGCTCGCGCGAATCTCCCTCTTACAGTAACATCTCGTAGCCCACCTCTAACATCACAATAGTGTATTGCTAACATCTCTGACTCTCGCACACACCGTGCTGCCGTGTGGGCGTGGCGGCCTGTCAGGTCACAGGTGGGCGCACCGCGGCCCTAGACCGCGGCCACGCCCACTCCCAACTGCAACTCGCGAAAAAGAAAGAAAGCAAACGGACAACCCAAGGGAGGGATGGGAGGACGGCACTCGCGACAAGAACCCTGTCAACTGATTCGCTTTCTTTCCTCTCGCTGTGACATATTGTTAATTGGTTGATGGAAGGTGAGTTGATGGAAGGTGAAGAACAGCCAGGCTGAGGGCCGAACTTGAAAATCGTGCTTTTGGGGTTACACAGCGGGTCCCCAAGGGTGAACCAACAACCCAACCCAATCAGGTGTGTGTACTTCTTGCTTGGGCGGCAGTGTCATGCTGAAATTCTTCAAAAACCTGGCCGGCCCCTGCCCTGCCCCTACCTACCTACCTACCTACCTTACTTATGGGAAACTAAAAAAGAAATCACTCGAAGGGTGAAGGTGGGGTACTATACCAACTAGAGTGATGGTTGGTGGTACTCCTCCTGCAACCACAGGTCCTTCTTGTGACATGGCAGGCCACTTAGTTCCTCGGCCCTGGATGTGAGGTTACCGACTGCACTCCAAGTGCTCCAAGTGCACTCTCAAGCCCTACAAGCATCAGATCACCCATTTGGGGAGGGTTGACATCGTGACTTCCTTGGAGCACTTGGAGTGCAGTCATTAGCCTCACATCCAGGGCCGGGGAGCTAAGTTCCGCGGAAAATTTCTTTTTCTGCTGTGAAAATTCCAAAACAGGGAAAACCCCGACGGGAGGGCCCAGAACCTACCCTACCTACCCCGGCATGACTGCCGCCCAAGCAAGAAGTTCACACACCTGACCCAACCCAAAAGAACCCAACACGGCACAAAAGGGATTGGTTTTCCAGAGAGAGATTTTTAGCAGGCCCCAAATGCCAGCGTGTGAGTGTTAGAGTTGTTTGGTTTCTAA
>NW_005196528.1:500982-503239 GCF_000372725.1 Emiliania huxleyi CCMP1516 | reverse complement strand
CTCTCTAAAAAAAACAAAAAAACCCGCGCAAAAAGCACGATTCTCAAGTTGGGCCCTCAGGCTCCGACTGGTCACGTAGAGCATAAAAGACAACCTGGCGGCTAGACTAATTAGGAAGCTTTCGGAGTCGCCGGTGGATTTCGGGCCTTTGATGCGTCGGTACCGCACCGTTGCTGGCCCCGCGCCGCTCGTTCTGACTTCCGCGATGGACAACCTCATGAGCTTCTCCGAGGGCGCCGACCCATCCAAGCAGCGAAAGTCGAAGTCTAACCGCTGGAGCGGCGCCAGCAACAGCGACGGGTCGAGCGACAAGGCGGCGCCAGCCGCCGCTGGCGCGTCCGCAATCAGCGATATAGCGGCCGGGCTCAAGAGGTTTGAGCTGGAGCAGTCACGGCTGAAGAAGGCTGCCCCGCTGCCGGCTGCAAAGAAGGCGGCGGCGCCGGCCGCGCCGGCGCCGGCCGCGGCGGCGCCGGCGCCTGCCAACGCCAAAGCGGGCTCCCCAGACGACGCTGACTGGGTCTGCACCGGCTGCGCGGCACGAGGAGAGGACGGCACAGTGCCCAAGGGCTTCAAGTTCTGCCCCATATGCGGTGACTCCTTCCACGGCACGCCCAACCCAAAGGCCAAGCCGCCGGCCGTCGCGGAGGAGTGGCAGTGCGAAGGCTGCGGCGAGGTGAGCGCGAAGCGCCTCCCCGCCCGCCCACCCCTTGCGACGCCCCTCCGCCTCGCGCGCGCCGCGCCAGGTGTCCATCGCGGGCTGGTACTACTGCTTCGAGTGCGGACGGCCGCACGGCGCGCCAAAGCCACCGCCGCCTGGCGAGTGCGGCGGCTGCGGCGAGTATGTGAGCGCACCCGCCGCTGCGGGCCGAGCCCCGATTGCCGAAGACGCGCCCCGCCGGCCTCGCTCGCCCGGCTTCCCTCGCGGTTGCGCCTCTGACTCGCCCGCGCTGCCCCTCTGCCACAGGTACCGGAGGGAGACCTGTGGAAGTTTTGCTGGAACTGCGGCACGGCGACCGGGGAGTGGGATAGCGGCGCCAAGGGGCGCGCCGCGCGGTTCGAGACTAACGAGGAGCTGGGGGACTGGACTTGCCACGGCTGCCGCGAGGAGGCGGCCGCACTCCCCGCTCCTCTGGCCGCCTGTCGCGGGGACAGGAGCCCTCTCCGCGCTGCTCATCCCACATCCCACCCCGCCTCGCGCCCTCGGCGGCAGGTTGCGGGGACGAGATACTGCCCGTGCTGCGGTGCGCAAAAGCCGGGCTGATGGGGACAGCGGGCCTGGTCGGCGCAAGTTTTGCCGCCTCGCGCCTCCTTCTTCCTCACCCTCATTACGCATGTGCATCCCGAGCGGCGGCGCGCCGGCTGTGCCGTGTGTCCCTCTCCCTGTGCGTCCCGGTGCGCTGAGGCTCGCCGCCTGCTCTAGCCGGAGAGGCAGCAACAGACCATAAGATACTACATGATCGGCTTTTTTGTGCGCCGCGAGACTCCCTCTTGCGCCGCCGCGCCGCCCCGCCGCCGCCCGGCGCAGCCCCAGCTGTGCCAGCATACATGGAAATCTCTGCGCAACATCGGAAGATCCTTGGACTGTAGATCGTAGATGCCTTTGAGATCTCTTAAGTGGCAAATCTCCTGCCAAGAGCTGCAGTAGATTGAAGAACTGGTGGAGGCAAATCTTCTCCGGTGTAGATGCTCGAGAGAGGAGTCTGAGATGTCGAGTTGGTGCGTGCAGTCGCTTGAGATCTTGCGACAGAGGTGGAGATTCTGACTTCGCGCCAAAGGCGCCTAGAGATCGTGTGGGCCGACTGGAGATTGCAAAATGGCGCGAAAAGAGGGTGGAGATCCTTTTGCATTGTGAATGAGTCCATAGCGCATCTCCTTGAAGGTTTGAGCCCCCCTCCTCCCCCGGGCCCCCGAATCGACAGTGGAGATTGGAGATTGGAGATGGAGATCGGAGATCTGACTGAATCCGGCCTAAGATGACGACGTTGGAGATTGGAGATTGAAGATGGAGATCGGAGATCTGACGGGATCCGGCCTAAGATATAGCGACGCTGGAGATTGGAGAGTACTGGAGAGATGGAGATCGGAGCCCCCCAGCCCCTAGTGGTGTCTCATCGATTTTTTGTTTTGTTTTTAGATAAAGGTCTGTGCGCGGACGGCCCGGGGAGCCTGCGGCGCCATTTTAATCTGCGCTCCTCTTTATGGCCTGCGGCGCCTGGCTTGAGCTTGGAAGTGTAAAACGAGTCCGCCAGGGCGGTCT
>NW_005196528.1:462812-500882 GCF_000372725.1 Emiliania huxleyi CCMP1516 | reverse complement strand
AAGCTCAAGCCAGGCGCCGCAGGCCATAAAGAGGAGCGCAGATTAAAATGGCGCCGCAGGCTCCCCGGGGCGTCCGCGCACAGACCACAGGAAAAAACAAAAATCTATAAAACATCTATCAACACCACTAGGCTCTAGGGGGTGGGTGGGCTCCGATCTCCCCATCTCCAATATTCTCTAATCCACAGCGTCGTCATCTTAGGCCGGGGATCCAGTCAGATCTCCGATCTCCATCTTCAATCTCCAATCTCCAACGTCGTCATCTTAGGCCGGATCAGATCTCCGATCTCAATCTCCAATCTCCAATCTCCAATCTCGATTCGGGGGCCCGGGGGAGGAGGGGGGCTCAAACCTTCAAGGAGATGCAATTTGGATTCATTCACACTGACCATCTCTCATCTCCAATCTCCAATCTTCTACTTGGCCACTGTCGCCGCCGGCAGCAATCTACGACCTCCATTTTCAATCTTCGATCTCACATCTGGGGCGGATGGCTGGGCGCTAGGATCTACAATCTGCATTCTCCATCTCCTATCTCCACATTTTGGCCCTGTTGCTGCTCAGAGCGATCTGCAATCCACAATCTCAATCTTCGATCTTTAGTCTTGAATGGGGAACCGGACAGGACGGATCTACTGGCGAGACTTGGGCGTGTCCGTGTGAGAGATCCGCTAGGATCTCCAGTCTTAATCTACTATCTCTACCCCAACGATCTACTCGTCTTGCGCAGAGATTTCCATTACTCTGTGCCAGCGCGCAGCCGGCACGCGGCAGGCGCGAGCGGCGAGGCCGCGCCCGCGCCCGGCAGGCACCGCCACCGGCGGCAGGCGGGGCGGCAGCGGGCAGGGCCAAGGGCGCCCCCGCGCGTTCCCCGTCTCTATTTGCGTGATGTAGCAAAAAGGTCGCTTGTACGTGAGCAGGCATATGCACTTCGGCTGCGGGAACGGGGAAGAGGAGCGTCGTGCGCGCCGCGTGTGGGTGTGCGCGGCCGCCGCAGGGCCGCACACCACGTCACATTATCGGCACAACGAAAACCCGGGGACACCCGATACCCACAGCACGTGGTACTCTGCAGGCATGCGCACTCCGCAGGAGCGGAGACCCTCGACAGCGTCCAGCTAGGCGTCTACACATCTCGGGGAGGAGCCCTACTCGTAGTCGTCCAGGTTGCAGTCGTCACCAAAGACCATCTCGTCCTCGCTGTCGTCCTTGTCCTCCGGGAAGGCGCCCTTTGAGCGGAGGAAGGCGAAGGCGGCGGCCATCGCCGTGTCCTTGTCCTTGAGCGGGAACTTGTTCGCGTCCGCGTCTTTTTTGACAATGGCGCTCGCGATCATGCCCTTGTCGGGCGACTCGGCAGGCAGCAGCTCGGTGGCAATCTCGGCCCCCACCTTCGCGCACACGTGCAGGAACCACTCGCCGATCGAGACCTTCTCCGCGAGCGCCTCGGGCACGTACGCCACCAGGGCGAGCTGCTCCGTGCCTGCCGAGAAGATCATCTTGCCGACGCGGCCGCTGCAGCCCTTGCGATCCTCAGCATCGGGATCGGGCTCGGCGTTCATGGCGTCCATCGACATTCTGAGCAGCTCGACGTTGCCGTCGGGGAACTCCAGCGTGGTGCAAAAGAAGTCGAGGCCGCCCTGCACGCGGAGCGACGTGGCTGACACATCAGGACGAGCGCTTTGGGAGGGGAGCGTGGGTTACGCAGGTTCAACGGCTGCGGCGTGGCGAGGGCTGCCGGGGCAGCGCGCCATGTCGGCAGCGCCATCAATCTCAACGCCCTTCTTACCCCCTTCCTTGACCACCTTGGCGATCAGCTTCTCGCGCGCCTTATCCGCCATGAGCAAACGTGGTACGCGACGGTGCACAGCGGGCTTTTTTCTCGTTTTCTTCGGGCGCGCCTGTCCGAGCCCGGCTGACCTAGTATTAAAATGAACTCGGCGGCACGGGACGCGGCACAAACGGGGCACTGTTCTTCACCTTCCTGCCTTTTGACCTACAACAACATGTACATGTACACATGTCCTCTTCCCCTTCTTTCCTCTAAAACCGATGTGTTTCTCTTCTTCTTTCGTGTGTTTTGGATGATTGTCAGAAAAAGAAATTTGACGCGAAGGCGGCGCGGCGGCGAAGGCAAGCTCCTTCCTCTCATGGCCCGCTGACGATGCTGCTCACGCGTCTGCGGAACAAGCTGCGGCGGCGGCCCGCGGCTCCTCCGGATCCATTTGGTCAGAGCTGGAACGAGGAGGCGCACGCCCAGGTGATGCTCCAGCGGCAGCGGACCGGCGACGAGGTGCTCTACCGCTACAGGACGAGCCGGATGAGCCTGCAGTCGGATGTATCGCTGCGGGCACAGACCACCTCTGGCGATGGCGTCTCGCTCCGCACCCAGCTCACCGGCGAGAGGAAGGCAGTGGCCGACGAGGTCCCGCAGAAGCTGGCTCCAATCGAGTCTGCGATGTGCATGCCCGCCGACGCCTCCAGCCCAAGCAACGGCAGCGACGCCTGCGACCTCAACGGTAGCGACGCCTGCGACCTCGCAGCGGACGACGACACGTCGGAGCGCACGAGTGCGATCCTTGGGTCCGCCAAGCAGCGGAGCATGAGCGCCACCGATTCGGTTGACGAGCTGGACTTCACAATGTCCACCATGTATGATGAGGCGCTCGCCGAGTCCGACGTGGAGGAGGTGGAGCCCCCGACCGTGTGGGGCCCGCTCGCGCGGCGGGCGCTGTCGAGCTTCACTGGCAGTCTCTCCCTCCCGCAGTGCCTTGGTCCGGCGGCCGGCACGAGCGCGACGGCCGCGGCAGAGCCGACGCCGCAGAGCGGCACCCCTCCCGGCCTGCGCGCCGCCGCCGCCGCCTGAAGCGGCCGGGCGCGCATGTTGCGCGATTGAGCGGCAGGGAGGGTGCACAAAGCGCAACAGGTGCATCCCCTGCCCCTGCCCTCTCTCGACCGGGACAGGCCGCCGGCCCGCCGCTGCGCCGTGCTGTGCTCGGTGTCGATCGGTGTGGCGCGGGTCGGCTCACAGCTTGCCTGCTGGCTTCTCCCTCGCGAGTATTCGTGGGATGAATTCGTGAGACACACGTGTGAGTCCACGCTGGGTGTATAGCAATGTTTTGATTTGAGGGCTGGGCGCTAGAGTATAGAAATCGAAAAATAAAATAACCGTCCCGGACTCCCGGTGCCTCTCCCGCGCGCCGGCTTAACGGAACGACCCCCCCCCCTCGTTATGCATGCACATGTACATGTACATGCACGTGCACTAGAACTAACGTGGCCTGCTAGGAGATGGGTAAAAGGGAGCAAGTCCCCGCCCATCCGATCTTTGTTTTCGATCTTTGACCTTTGCGGAGACCTTTGTGGTCGGCACCCTAAGCCGGGGGACTCCCCGTGATGCGGGGGACTACGCACTAGCCGTCTCGGTTCTACAGTCCCTCGGGCCCCTGCTGCTCCTAGATCTCCGCAAAGTCCTGCTCCTTCCCTCGTACCAATGTGGTTTGGCGCCGACGGACCGCCCAAACCACCACCCTCGCCCAGGGATCTACAATGCTGTCTCAGGTCCGACAGGTTCGGCACCGGGCACCGCCTCGGTATACAAAATGCGCCTGTGCGGGCGGACCCTTACAGATCACAGCAGGTAGGTAGGTAGGAAGGTGAAGAACAGCCAGGCTCGGACTGGACACCAACGCGGTATGGGTGGACGCTGGACAGGATGATGACGACACGCATGAGCGACACACAGACACAAACAGGCTCACAAGACACACAGCCAGCTGGCTGCCACACACAGACACCCTGAGTTGGCGTACACATAACTCAGGGCCACGTCCTCCCTGTCGCCCCCCTAAGCACACACGCGGTGCCAAGAGTACAAACAAGGGCACAACAACACAACAAGGCGACAGGAAGTAACGTGTGAGACTAGAGCAGGCTTGCTCCACCTCTAGCAATCTCGCCGCCCGGCGAGGCACGGACGAGACCGTGTGTGGGGTCTAGTGAGGTGTCTATGGACGCTCTCCTCACAGGCTAGCTGCCTTATGCTAGCCCTACCTCGCACTCACGGGTGATGACAATTCATTGGGTGAGTGTTTGCGAGCAGAAGCGCGTGTGCTAATTCTAGGCCGCACGCCATGGCACTATGACGGAGTTAGACGTGCGGCCGCAGCGCGCCCGCCGCAGGCTCGGCGATGCGCGCGTGTTAGCGAGAAAGTTGCGGGTAGAGCCATGCCCGACTTTTCGAAGGCGAGGCCTCTGCGACGAGTGCCCAGCCGCGCTGCGGAGCCACGCCCTTCGAGCCGCGTCCCTTCGGCACCGTCCCTGAGTGTGTCTCGCCTTGGCGACACACACTCGACGAGGACAGTCCTGCTGACGAGAACGTGTCGCGCGCCGGCGACGGTTGCGGCGGGGAGGTTTGTGTACGAAGCGCCGATGGCACGACCACCTCCCTGCATCGAAGGCCGGGGCAAGGGGTCGGCCCCCGCACGTTCCGCGAGGAACAGGAGGCCTCTACCCCTCCCCCGGCCTGAGCAGCTACGGGTGGAAGGCAGCCCCTCGAGTCGAGGGCGGCGCGACCATTGCGCTGACTCAAAGACCAGCTAGTTGGCCCGTTCAGTACAGATGGTCTCGCCGCCCCGCTCCGCGTCGCCCGCCCGCCGCGCCGCGCCGCCGCCCGATGAATATTAATTATTAATTAATTAACAAATAAGTAATTACCCCACCCGCGGCCGCGCCGCCCGCCGCCCGCTGCCTCGCCGCGCCGCCGCCTCGCGCCGCCCGCCTACGCCGCGCCGCTCCGCCGCCCGATGATTAATAATTAATAATTAATACCCGATGATTAATAATGTGTGAGTGTGTGTGTGTGTGTGTGTGTGTGTGTGTGTGTGTGTGTGCTTGTTTGCGCGATGGCAGGGAAGGGCAGGGCAGCGGCGAGCGCCAAGTGGCGTCGGCGACGCGGCGAGGACACGATGGTGACGCCCACAGCGCAGCGTGCGCGGCAGCAGCGGCCAGCGCCGCCGGCGGCCCACGCCGCATCAGCGGCGCTCTGAGTGAGTCAGGCTGCGCTGCACAGCCTGCTGAGCACGCTCCCGACGAGCAGCGCGCCACGCGGGCCCGCCGCAGGCGACGCGGGCGGAGAGACGATGCGCGTGTCGTAGGCGTAGGAGACAGCACTGGCGAAGCGAGGCGGCCGGCGCCGGCCCCCGGAGGCGGTTGCAGCGAGAGAAGCGAGGCAAAAGACACTGTTGAAAGGGTGGGGAGCAGCCTGCCGTCGAGCAGCGCGCCGCGCAAGCCCGCTGCCGGCGACCCGATCTAGAGCTCGTAGTCATGGTTCTATTCATTCATTCATTCAGCGCGCCATCGCGCCCGAGGCGGCCCGCCCTGGCCCTGTAGACCTTCCCAGAGAGCTTGGCGAGGCTGTACAGAATGCCGAGAGCATACTGGGCAGGCTCCCGTCGAGCGACGAGCCATGCTGGCTCGTCGCAGGCGGCGAAGATCACCGAGCGCTCCCTTGGGCGCGACAAGCGGAAATCCACGAGAAAGGGGAGGTCGCCTGATGCTTTCGCTCGGCGCCTGCTGCGCAGCTCTGCTGGGGCCGCCGCTGCCGCCGCGGCATGCCGCTTCGCGCGCCGGTCCCGCCAGTATGCGCGACTACTACTCGGTGAGCGCCGCGGACACGCCGCTGCCTTGCCCGTCACTGCCGCCCAATCAACCACGCGCCTCCGGCTGCTGCCGCAGGTCTCACCGCGTGGTGTCCTGCTGCCTTCGATGGACGAGCCCAAGAAGCCCGAGATTGACCCGCGGCGCAAGGACCCGCCAGGCACGCCTGGTCCGCGGCCCGGCTTCCTGCCGCTGCCGATGGTTGGCTCGGGTGACGACAAGATGGACGTCATGTCCCGGCTGCTCAAGGACCGCATCCTGCTGCTCGGGCAGGGCGTGGACGACGAGGTGGCCAACCTGCTTGTCGCGCAGCTGCTCTACCTGGCCAACGAGGCCGCCGAGAAGGACATCACCCTCTACATCAACTCGCCCGGAGGCGCCCGCACCGCCGCACACCCACGCCGCCCCGGAGGATGGCCGGTGCATGCGGCCGAGCTCAGGGCTACTCTCTGCGCGGGGGAGGGCTGCGCGGGACACAGCCTCGCCTGCTGTCGCAAACTCCACCTCGCCCGCCGACCCCTCGCCGCGTCGACCGCTCTTTCCTGCGGCCGCAGGCTCCGTCTCGGCTGGCATGGCCATCTTCGACACGATGCAGTACGTGCCGTGCGACATCAACACGGTGTGCTTCGGCACGGCGGCGTCGATGGGCGCGTTCCTCCTCGGCGCCGGCCAGAAGGGCAAGCGGCGCTCGCTGCCCAACTCGCGCATCATGATCCACCAGCCGCTCGGAGGCGCGCAGGGCCAGGCAGCCGACATTGAGATCCAGGCCAAGGAGATTCTCTTCATCCGCGCGCTGCTCTGCGAGTACATTGCCGACTACACAGGCCAGCCCGTCGACAAGGCGCCCCCCCCGCCCCTCCCGACCCCCCCACACACCCCCCCTCCCCCCTCTTCTCCGCTTGCCCCTCCCCCTCGCCCCTTCCGCCCCAGCGCCGCCCCTCTCCCGTGCTCCGCACGCGCAGGTGGAGGACGACTGCGACCGCGACTTCTTCATGACGCCAGAGGAGGCCAAGGACTACGGAATTATCGACGAGGTGCTCGTCTCAAAGGTTCGCATCCCCAGCGTCGCGCGGCCCGAGTTGATGGTGGGTTGAGACGCCCTCTTGCCCGCGTCGAGCCGCATCTCGTACCTACAGCACGCACGCCGCGGCCGCCGGAGGGGAGCGCGCGGGTGCGACCGGCTAGTGCGGCTTGGGCGCCGGTCGCGCAGCGCCCGGCGCCCTGCGCCCCACGCGGTGTGGCGGTGTAAACGAGGAGGACCACGGAAATATGCCGTTTGAGGAGGCAGCAGAGGCGATGGGCCGTGGGTCGTCGCGCGGGCGTGCGCGCTTGTAAAAGAAAGAAAATACTACGCCAGCATGCCTACCTGTACCCAGCGCTGGCTTCTGACTGTCGTTGCTGTCTCTCCCTTCTCGGCTGTCTTGTGCTTGTGCGTCTTGGGTCCGGGGTTAAAGAAAGAAAGAAAGAAAACAGACAAAACAAGGGGGCATGGGAGGACGGCACGCCGCCACCACACAGGGATTTTAAGGAGAGGGGTGTGATGCGCTAGCCGTCGCCCACCCTAGGGAGTCTGCCTCTTCCTATCTCTTTTCGCAGTCTCTCGCCGCTTCTCGCTGCAACCTTCATGCCACCTCGCGGCCGTCCCACTCTCGTCGTTCTCTCCCTTGTCACTTCCTCCTCTGTCGCGTCATTCTCTTCTGGGTCCGGTTGTGTTTTTGTCTCATCAACGCCTTTTTCTTTTCGTTTCGACTGCGGGCTCTACTGGCTCGCTCTACTGGCCCCCACCGTCTTTCCCCACCGTCTTTGTCTGCTAATGCCGCGCGCGTCCAAGAGTCCCGCACGCTCGCGCTCGCCCGCGTCCGACAAGCCGCTCGCGATGCGGCGAACCCCGCGCAAGGCGGCGCCGCCGGCTCGCCTCGGCGACGGCGACAACTGGGGATCGAGCCCGGCATCGAAGTGGAGCGTGCTCTAGCATGGGGGCCACTGTTGAGTGGTCGCGCAGCTCGAGAGGTCTGATGGAAAGTGTTTTTTCATCCGGTAGGGCGCCGCCTCCGGAGCCGACGCCAACCAAGCCGGCCGAGCGCGGCAAGGCGCTCTTCGACGCCGAGGACAGCACGGCCAAGAACAAGAAGAAGGCCAAGGCGGGCGGCGTGCTGCAGTGGTATCGCTCGCGGCGCGAGGCGAAGCCGTGGGTGTACGGCTTGCTCGAGGGCGCAGCCTTCGCCGCTGCCGGTGAGCTGGTGGCCACTTGCATCATCAAGCAACAGTCGGCCGACCCGATGAGGTGAGGACGGAGGGAGCACGACAGGGCGGGGAAGGGAGGGGAGGTTTTCCCGGCGGATACGGCACGGCGTCGCGCTTCACCGCGCCTCCTCCCGCCGCCCGCAGGCTCCTCTTCTTCGCCGGCTGGGGCGCGGTGGTCGCGTTCTGCGTCGCGCCTTGGCTCAAGCTCCTCTCCTCCCTCACCCTGTCGCGCCCGTACCGGCTACTCGACTCCATGGGCAAGGCGGTGCTCAACCAGCTCACGATGACGCCGCTCCTCACCCTGGTCCGGCTCGCCCCCCTCCCCCGGAGCACCCTCCGACCACCGCAAAGTCCGCCGCCCCGCCGCCGCCCCGCCACGCCAGTGCCACATCACCGTGTGCCGCCGCCCCGCGACTCAGGTCTTCGTCGCTGCGTGGGAAGTCATGCTCAAGAAGACGCCGGTGCCGGAGCTGGCCACGCGCGGCGTCGGCCCGATCTCCGAGCCGTTTACCGACCGCTACAAGCGCACGGCGCGACTCCCGACCCCCTCGCCAGCCCCTTCCCTGGCCAGCAAGCGATCCTCTACCAGACATGCCGTCCTCTCACCGCGCCGAGGTGAGCGCAGGCGGTCTTTTGGCTGACGGCGGACTTTGTCAACCTGCTCCTTGTGCCAAAGAACTACCACTTCCTCGTCGCCCTTGCGATGGGCGCGCCGCCTCGCCGACCCATTGCCCCGTACCCACACGATCCGACGCCCCGACGCCCACGACTGGCATGACCAGGCGCCATCTGGGCCGTCCTCTCCTCCCACATGATGACCTGAGACCTGGCGCGCCGCGGCCACAACCTCATTCGTTTCTCGTCGATTGCTAGCCTCGGCGTTGGGAGGGGTGAGCTCGCGCGCCCTTGCAAACTAGTCGAGGAGGGGTTGGGGGCCCCTTCCTCCGTGCGTCTCGGGACGCACGGCATGCGGCAGCCAGCAGCCAGCGGCGCGGCCCACGCACTAAGTGGCCCAGTACAGTCAAGAGAAACGTGTAGACAAAATTAAGAATGAGACTTTGAGAGTTCACATTGTCATTGAGATTTGAGTATTGAGACGAGTTTTTGTGGGGAGCTCCCATTTCGCATTTGTGGGGAGTGGCCCATTGGGGTGAGCAGATTTCTCATTCTAGTTTTCTAGGCAGATTCGATTTGTGACGCCATGACGAACCCCCGTGTCACAATCTCACATATTCCCGCCCGCGCGCGCGCGCGCGCCCCCCGCCCCCCCGAGCGCCGAGCCCGCGTGCCGCGACAGCCCGGGACTGCCCCGCCCGTCTCAGCGTCTGGGTCACTCAGCGTGTCACCCCCTCGGCCCGTGTCGAGCGGCGTATCATATGGCGGCGGTGGCAGAGGGGGCTCGCGCCGTGCCCCCCCCGTGCCCCCGGCAAGGCGAGGTGCCCGGCTAGGGCTACGCCTACGCGCTACGGCCCGAGTCGCGACCCCCTCGGCCAAGCCGCGGCGCCTGCGGCACACTTTGTTTGATAACAATCTTTTTGTACTCTTTGGCGAGGAGACGCACCTACCTCGCGTCGGAGAGAAGGGTACTCGCTATACTCCGCGCGGATTCACATAGCCGTCAAGTCGAAACTCAACCCGCCACCTCGCGACCCTCGAGAATATCGTATTCCCCGGCCTTCCCTCGCGAAAGAGGTCGTAAATCGAGGGGAGGGGTGTCCTCGAGCACATGCCTCGGCGAGATCACGAGGGGTCCCGTACCGTGCGGAATCGACCCTATCCAGTGCTCAAGTATTCGCCGAAAGCCGACGGTTGCTTTCGATAGCGTCCAAAAGTACTCACTACTCTATACCTGTACCACTCTAAACCTCTATAGTCTAAACCTCTGCTACTCGCTCGCGGTCCCGCCGGTGTTGCTGAAGGACCCGGCCCATCACGTTGGCCACGGCGCCGTGCTTCCCATCGGCATGGAGGCTGGCGGTCTCGAAGGGGTCGAGCGTGTGGTTGTAGAGCATGCGGTCCGTTGGGTGGATGGTTGCGCAAGACGCTCTGCAGGCCGGGATCTGCGTGCAGGTCCTCGAGCAGTACTCACTGTATGCGTACTCCGGGAAGCGGACCGTGTCGCCGTCGAGGTAGCGAGCGAAGACCGCGTCCTTGTGTTGCGCGCGCGCGTCGCGGAGGAGCGGGACCAGGCTCTCCCCCTGCAGGTGCGCCGGCGGCTGCACCTCGATGAGGTCGAGCAGCGTGGGGTAGATGTCGAGGTTCTCCACCATCGCTTGCACGCGCGAGGGGCGGAAGCCGGGCGCCTTGATCATTAGCGGCACGCGCAGCGCCTTCTCGTACAGCGAGTGCTTGCACCACGTGCCGTGATCATTGAGCTGGTAGCCGTGGTCGCTGGCAAGCATGATGATCGTGTCGTCGTACATGCCGAGCGACTTGACCTCATCCATGATGTAGCCAACGAGCCGGTCCACATAGGTGATGCTCGCATAGTACCCGTGGATCAGCGTGCGCGTCAGGTCTTCGGGCAGATGGTTCCCGATACTATACGGCGGAATGTCTTTGTAGACGGGAAGCTCATAGAAGTTGAGCGAGCGAGGCGGGGCACCGTCCGGCAGCTGGTCAAACTCCGCCAGCGGGAGCTGACTGCGGTTGTAGAGGTCCCAGTCTCTCCGCGGCGCGTCAAAGGGCAGGTGCGGTCGGAAGAAGCCCACGGTGATGAAGAAGGGCGTCTTGGTGGCATGTGCTAGCCTCAGATCTTTGATCACTTTCAAAGTCATCTTGCCATCGGGCAGCCCAGCCGTTCTGAAGTCGTCGCCGTTGGTCTCGATGATTCGGAACGCCGGCTTATTACACCCAAAGCACCCCCACCGCGATCGTGTGTAGTCGTCC
Source organism: Emiliania huxleyi CCMP1516 (assembly GCF_000372725.1). Lineage (NCBI taxonomy): Eukaryota > Haptophyta > Isochrysidales > Noelaerhabdaceae > Emiliania > Emiliania huxleyi. Next base: position 490,094 of record NW_005196528.1, on the reverse strand, counting down.
CAATCCTCCCCGTCCTCTTCCTCTACCTCCGCAGGTAGCCCATCGTACGGGTGGTCAGGCCTTCCACTGTTGTGTGAACGAAGGACCGCAGGGGCCTGAGGAGGCGGCTCCGTGAGCGATTCCAGGCAGCACATCCCATCCTGCCACCGGCAAACGCCAGGAAAGTGCTCGCTCTCTGTGATCCCGCCCGTCCCACCGTGCCCACAGATTTGGTTGAACGACGCCACATTGTCGTCGCGGTTGTGGTATATTTTGCCGTTCGAGATGGTCGTGTAGCCGGCGGCCTGAAGCGTCGCCGGCAGATCTGGGATGCCAGGGGGGCCTTCAAGCGACGCGAACGAGTCATATTGCAAGAAGCGCTCCGGGGTCGGGTAGAGCCCAGTCAGCATGCTCGCGCGAGAGGCTCCGCAGGTTGGGACCTGACAGTACGCGCGCTCAAACACGACGCTGTCCGCCGCGAGCGCGTCGATGTGGGGCGAGTGGATCTCGGTCGATCCGTACGTGCCAAGCGTCGGCCGGAGATCGTCTGCGATCATCCACAGGATGTTTCGCAGCGGCGAGGGCGGCGGCTGCGGCGGATTCAACGGAGGGGGGGAGGGGGACGATGGCGGTGGCAGCGAAGGTGGAGGTGGGGCTATTAAATGTATCGGAGGCGGTGAAGGTGGCAGTTGTGACGGCGAAGACGCTAGTGGCGGAAGCGTAGTGAGTACACGACACACACACACACACACACACACACACACACACACACACACACACACACACACACACACACACACACACACACACACACACACACACACACACACACACACACACACACACACACACACACAGCTACTAAGTGCCTCGCCGCCCTCGCGGGGCCCGCGGGAATTTTTTTTGCGCAGCCTGGGTTCGGACTTTTTGCGGCGTTGGTATGGTAGGCTCACGCAACCCACCTCGAGACCATACCCCCCCGCCTGCTGACAGACCCAGCCTCCCGGAGACCGGGGATGGGCGGTCAGGGCGACAGATCTGCTGAGACCGGCCGAGAGGAGCCGAGAGGGAGCCGAGAGGGAGCCGAGAGGGAGCCGAGAGGAGCCGAGCGGAGCTGAGAGGGAGCCGAGAGGGAGCCGAGAGGGAGCCGAGAGGAGCCGAGAGGAGCCGAGCGGAGCTGAGAGAGAGGGCGGAGAAGAGCCGAGATTTTTCTCCCGCTCGAGCCTGGCGCGCGTTGGCGTGCGATTCGTACAGATGTGCGCTTGTGGGTGCGTGACTCGTCGGAGGCGTGTTGGCGCGCCGGCCGCGTGCAGGGGTGCGCGTTCGGGCGCGTGCCTCGTCGGAGGCGGCGTGTGAGCTTATACGTGGGGACACTGAGCTTGCGTTATTGTTTTGTATTAGCGCGGCCCAGACGCTACACCGGCCTTCACTCACCGGAGGCCAAACTCAGACCCGGCTCACTGGTCACCGCCGCGCAGCGCGAGCAGCGAGTGGGCGGCTCACTGGTCATCGCCGCGCACGCGGCCCGTGTCCTCGAGCCCGAGCCGTGCCTGTGCGCGGGCGCTGAACTGCGGCAGCCTGCCGTTGTACTGTGCGCTCTCCGCGACAGTCCCGCCGACGACGAGCACCTTGGACGGCCCGACGTGCGCCTCCTCCCGGTTGCGGCGGGGTGGCCGCCGGAGCACCGCATCTTGCTGGATACGCCATTCTTTGATCGACCACCCGACAGGTACACCAACCCGGCCAAATCTCGGGTGGCGCTGGAGGTGCACGGAGGCGGCCGCAGGAGCGCTGCATCGCTGCTGCTGCACGGGCCGCGCGTACGCCACCGCCGCCTCCACCGCCGTGGCGAAGCAGCCGAGGGAGACCCTCCTGCCGTCCACCTCGCGAATGGCTCGGAAGCGGCCCTCGTCCCTGCTCACGCCCTTGTAGCCGGTGGCGCTGGTGCTCGAGAGGTGCAGTCGCAGCCCCTCCGCCTCCGTCGGCAACGAGGAAGCTGGCGACAGCCCCCCCTCGATGAGCGTGGCGCGGCAGAGGGGGCAGGTCGCGGTGTCGCTCTGCACCGACTCGATGCAAGCTCGGCAAAAGACGTGGTTGCACGCGCTGACGACCGGGTCGGCGCCAGCCTCGTCGATTGTCTCGAGGCATACGGGGCACTCGTGAGGGATCGCGATGGGCGAAGCCGAAGGCAGGATCCGAATGCCCGATCGAGTGTGGCTCCCAGGCACCCAAGCCAATCCCCGGGTAGAGTGGAACTTGTTGCGGCCGCCCTTGAGGTTCTCTGCGGCCGCTCGCCCCTCCTTCGAGCGGGCAAAACACAGCGCCGCAGCCTCCCCCGATCGGAACCGGCCAAGCACCACTTGCACGCCCCGCCGGCTCACGGCGGCATAGAACCTGTTATCGCCCGCCCCTCGTGTCTTCACATTCATGTAGCCGCTCGCATTGTTTGACGTGATCAAGGACAAGCCCTCCGCCTCTGCCAGCTGGACGGCTTCCTCTGGAGTGGGCTCTTGCGGGTCGGCGACGAAAACCGAAGGGCGCACCATCACGCTCGTCACGTCACGCTCAATACGTCCTTCTTGCAGAGTTTTATTTTTTTGTGTGCGTGCCTGTTTGGGAGAGGGTGCTACACCGTCGCGGCGGCGGTCCTTACGTGTCTGGGTCACCGTCGCGGCGATGGCCCTTACGCGTGGGGCAGAGGTGTGTGGCATGGTGGTGAGCAGTGGCGAGCGGCACCCGAGAGAAGCGTAGCAAAAGTCAAGCCTGCAGCCATTGACTCGTTCGGATCTAAGGAAGGTTGCCCACGGCGGCAGAAAGTTTTCGATTCCGCGCAATTACCTAAGGTGTTGAACAGCTTCTTAGCATAGTGAGCGTCCTTTGGTAATCTTATTTCCCGAATCCGGACTCAGATCGCCCGACCGCGTCCCGGGCATCTACGGTCGGATTCGTGAACAGGCACCCATCCACAATTCCTCTCTCTCTCTCTCTCTCTCTCTCTCTCTCTCTCTCTCTCTCTCTCTCTCTCTCTCTCTCTCTCTCTCTCTCTCTCTCTCTCTCTCTCTGTATCACAGGTGAACAGCGCGGTATGGGTGGACCTAGGGGTGGACGCAAGATGGGCAGTGGCGGCCACACAGGAGCGACACACAGAACTTTCAGAACCACAAAAAAGCACACAGATCCACAAAAAAGAATATCCCTTAACTGGGTAGGCCAAAAAAGAAAGAAAGAAAACAGACAAACCCAGACGAGGGATGGGGGAGGAGGACAGGGTCCCCACCTGCACGAGCAGGATTTTGGAAGGACGATCAGGGGGACAGGTGGGGTAGGCCACAAGACAAGCGTCGATCCCGGTGAATTCTTCTTCAAGAATTCTTCTTCCTCTCTGTGAAGCCAAGCTCGTCCGCTGATCTACTAGATACACCCGGCAATGCGACCGCCACTAAGCACCGTCGCCCACCCGCGTGTCCTCGTAGCGACGCTCGGCTTTGCCTTGCCCGCGCCGCTCGCATCACCGGCCGTCTCGCGCTGCTGCACTATTGCGCTCTGTGCCGCCACGCCACGCCGTCGCTCGCTAAGCTCCAAGCCCGGGGCGGTACCGCCTGGTGCGCTGCCGCCATCGCTCACGGCCGACGAGACGAACGTATACGCGGGAGAAATCACGGCGCGGGTGCTGAGCGAACGCGAAAAAAAGATCGTCGCCTACCGGCAGCAGTACAAGTGCGCCGGCTGCGGCTGCCTCCTCCCGCCTACACACCAAATCGACCACATCGTGCCGCTGGCGCTCGGTGGCACCAACGGTCTCACCAACCTGCAGGCGCTGTGCGTGCGCTGCCACGTGCGCAAGACGCGCGGCCAGCGGCACGATATGCTCTCCTCACGCACCGCGCGCGAGGCGGCCGAGGTAGAAGGCGCAGCGCTCCAAAATGCCGCAGCCGTCGCCGCCGCCTCGCCGCCGCCGCCGCCGCCGCCGCCCGCGACGCTCGCGCTTGATGCGCTCGAGCTCTCGTCGCTGCAGCTGCTGCGCGGCATGAACCAGCAGCAGCTCGCGGCGGTCGTGTGCGCTGACGGACCCTTACGCGTCGCCGCCGGCCCGGGCACGGGGAAGACGCGGGTGCTCACCGCTCGCATTGCGCACCTCGTGGAGGAGGCGCGCGTGCCGCCGCAGCGCGTGCTGGCGGTCACCTTCACCAACAAGGCGGCGCGCGAGCTGCGCGAGCGCATCACGAGGCTCATCGGCCCCTGCGAGGCCGACGCGATCACGATGGGCACCTTCCACTCGCTCTGCTTGGCGATACTGCGTCAGGACATCACGAGGCTGCCCGAGGAGCTGCCGTACCGCAGTGGCTTCGCGGTGTACGACGAGTACTCGAGCCTCAAGCTGATCAAGAAGCTCAAGATGCGGCTCGAGGGCGGCAGCGCGACGGGCGCCGCCGAGCAGACCGCCGAGCAGAAGAAGAAGGACGACTTCAGCGCGGGCGCGGTGCAGGCAATCATCTCGGCCGCGAAGAACGACATGTACGACGCGCAGCGCTTCCGGCTGCATCCGCCGGCAAAGCTGCGTGCCCTCGGCGCGCAGAAGCTACGGCTCGCCGCGGCGGTCTTCGAGGGCTACCAGCAGACACTGCGCGACGAGAACATCATCGACTTTGACGACATGCTCCTCCTCACCGAGACGCTGCTCCGCACGAGCGAGCGCACGCGGCGCAAGTACGCGGGCCACTGGCGCCACCTGCTCGTCGACGAGTTTCAGGACACCAACTCGGTGCAGTACCAGCTGCTCAGCCTCCTCGCGCGCGACCACAAGAACGTCTTCGTCGTTGGCGACGCGGACCAAGCCATCTACGGGTGGCGCGGCGCCGACATCCGCAACCAGGCGCGCCTTGATTCCGAGTTTGCGATCCGGACGCTCCCGCCCGCTGTGCCCGCCGTGCCGCTCCCACACGGCGCATACGAGTCGGTGCAGGCGCTGCAGACGGCCGTCCAAGCCATCCCGCTCCCGCCGCTGCCGCGCTCCGGCGGTGGGCGGCAGCTCAATCTGGAGCTCAACTACCGCTCGCGCCAGGGCATCCTCGACATGGCCATGCGCCTCCTCTCGCCCGCCTATGCCGCCGACCCGAGCGCGCAGCTTCGGCTCGTCACGCCCGAGGCCACAGCCGAGGACGCTCTCCTCGAGCTTCCCGACGAGCAGTGGGTCGACGCGCCGTCTGCGGCCGAGTGCGTCCAGCTCGTGCAGCTCGAGGACGGGGAGCACGAGGCCGAGTACGTGGTGGACGAGATCCTGCGGATTCGAGACGCCGCGCTCGCCGCGCACTGCAGTCACACACGCGCCCACACTCGCGCGCCGACGCCGCCGTCGATTGCGATCCTGTACCGCACGAACGCTCAGTCGATGGCGTTCGAGCGGCGGCTGGTGCGCGAGGGCGTGCCGTACGTGCTAGCGGCGCAGCGCTCCTTTTATGCGCGCAAGGAGATCCGTGACGCGCTGGCCTACCTGCAGCTGCTGCGCAACAACGACACGATCGCGCTTGAGCGCGTCCTCAACGTGCCGCCGCGTAAGATCGGCGCGACGAGCGTGGAGGCGCTGTACGCGGCGAGCGAGGCGTGCGGCGTGAGCCTGTGGCGCGCGGTCGAGCTGTACGCTACCTCTGCTGCGCCGCTGTGCGACGCCGACGCGGCGCTCATCGAGGATCGCTTGCCCAAGTTGAGGGCCAATGTCGTGAACGCCGTCCGCGGCTTCTACGAGCTGATTACGCGCTTTCGCGCGCTCGTCGATCAGGCGAGCGCGGCGCACGAGGAGGAGGAGGCGCTCAGCGCGCGGGGCGGCGCGACGGCGCTCGAGGGCGACGGCCGGGAGGGGGAGGAGGTGGTGCGTCTCAAGATGGTGAGCAGCGAGATCCGCAGGCGGCTGCGCGACCCATCGGGGCGTGACGACGAGGGGCGCGCCGGGCTCGCGGACGACTACTCGATGGCGGAGGCGGAAGTCGCGCTGGAGGCGATGGCGGCGGAGGCCGAGGCGCTGGCCGAGGAGCGGGGCGGCGGTGGGGCGCGGCTCAGCGAGGAGGCGCGCGACGAGGACGGGGGCGGCGGCGCGGCCGGCGGCGGCGGCGCGGCCGGCGGCGGCGGCGCGGCCGGCGGCGGCGGCGCGGCCGGCGGCAGCGGCTCGTTGGCGGCGATGCTGCAGCTGCTGCTGCGCGAGAGTGGTTACGCGGCGATGCTGGACAAGGGCGGCGACGACGAGGCGGGTCGGTGGCGCAACCTCGGCGAGCTGGCCAGCCTGGCGAGAGAGCGCGAGGTGTACGAGCTCGACGCTTTCCTCGACCAGATCAGCTTGGTGTCGGACGTCGACGCGCTCGACGAGCAGGGGCAGCGCAAGAGCGCGTCGGCGCGCGGCGCAGTGCAGCTCTCGACGATCCACGCCGCCAAGGGCCTCGAGTTCGAGCACGTCTTCGTGACAGGTGTCGAGGAGGGGCTGCTGCCGCATTACTATTGCACCGACGACGGGGAGGAGGTGGAGCAGGAGCGCCGGCTGCTGTACGTCGCGATGACCCGAGCCAAGGAGCAGCTGGTGCTCACGCACACGGCGGTGCGCGCCCGCTGGGGCAAGGTGGCGCTGTGCGAGGGCTCGCGCTTCCTGGGCTGCTTGCCGCAGGAGCTGAAGCGCGCGGTGGCTCGGCTGCCCCGCCGGAGGAATCACCGCCCGGGGTGGCGTCAGCCATGACAAGCACCAGCACAAATCACCACTTCCCACTTGATTTATTTATTTCTCCGAGGAGCTCTTACTACACGATGCGAGGAGGGCGAACATACGATAGCGCCGTCTCCTATCTACGTTGCGATGACGCGCGCAAGATGGTGCGTTTCCGCGATATACTTTTAAGAAAAACGAGCTTAATCCTCTTAAAACCAAAGGTGCCACCTATAGGTGCAAGTGGTCCAATTACAGGTGTCAATACCGCCAAATAAGAAATCTTTTTTTCGTCTCCACGCACACAGTGTGTCTCAGCGGGGCGTCCCGGCGTCCGGTCTATCGTCTGTATGAACATGAAGTAGGACACATAAATGCCATTATACTCTCCACACCGCACACGTACACGTGTGACACAGCTGACATGGATGTTGGATATTAGGTTGGATACATCTGTGGCAGCACCCATGATTGCCCCCATCTTTTGTGAGAGAGAAGACTTTCCAGAACGCAGAAGAGAGAAGGCCAACGATGACGGGCCTAGCAACGGTATCTTCTTTCTTTCTACTTTCTTCTATCGCCGGAGGACCTGTGTCTCCTGAGCTGTGTCGGTGGAGAAACGGTGCACTTGGAGCACTTGGAGTGCAGTGCTTTGGGTTTCCCCTAGCTAGCAGCGGAGCGCCCCTTCTTCTCTCGGAGCTAATAGAATAGGAGCTAAAGAATACTCTCCGAGGGTTGGTTCCGTGTACCAGGTTTCCCCTTAACTGCTGCAGAACGCCCCCTCCTCTACTCGGAGCTAGTGATAGAATACGCAAGGCGTTGCTTGAATTCTTGTATCAATCAGCGCCACCTCGATCGACGACGACGACACCCCACCCACGCTGCACGCACGTCGCTCGCTCGACCTTATGAGCTCATTCGCTCATTATGAGCTGGCCTATTTAGCTCGACACCCGTCCATTCGTCCATTCTGCAACCCGGTCATCTGCCTCGATCAATCTGAGCAATCCCCAATGGTGTCCATCCTCTGCAACCGAGGGTCCATATCTAGACAGTCCAACCGAGATCCGCGACCGGAAGGACTTCTGCGAGGAGCGATCGTTCCGCTGCACCCGGCCAACGCATGGCCAGCCTGGCGCTGGCCTCGGCGATATTAGCCCAGGTGCTCGACAAAGATTGCAGCGTCCCTGCCAACACTCAGGGATGGCAATATTGCAATGACGCAGCGGTATCGGCGGGAGTTGTCGCGGGCGGCAAGGTTGGGTGCCAGAGTTGGTGTGAAGGGGAGGCAGGGTGTCGTTTCTACTCGTTCTTTGCCGAAACCAAGTGGTGCATACTCACCTCGACCTGCGAGCAGCGTTGGCTTTCGCGCCAGGAAGTGACGGTCACCTCTTGCTTCCGCGGGCCGCCGCTGCCGCCGCCATTGCCACCCCAAGCAGAGAAGATCTGCGACGTGATCGTGGTCACCGCCTCCCTGACGTATTGCCCTGATCCTATCCTCGACACCCGCCGTACTGCAACGGAAGCGCAATGCCAACAGAGGTGCGAGGAGGAAGCTCAGTGCCGCGTCTACATGTATTACAGCGGCGGCTGGTGCGTCTTGCTCGAGGCGTGCGAGAAGCGCTGGCCCATCGTTCAGGCATCGGACGAAAGGGGCCTTCGAACGGTCAACATCGCGAAATGCGTAACACGTGAGCCCGTGGCGTCCCCATCACTTCCGCCATCTCCGCCTCTTCTGCCGTCACAGCCTCAAGCAAAGTGCTCACGCTACTGCTATAGACTCACGAGGGGGTGGGCGCAGAAGTGTCGATGGAAGTCCCGGGCATGCTCTTCGTGCAGCGAGTGCTCAACCTTACCCTCTGCATCTTCATCGCCACCGTTGCCATCGCTTCCTCCGTTGCCGCCCCCGCCACCGCCTCCGCCGCCGTTGACTCCTCCGCCATTGCCACCGCCGCCACCTTCTCCGTCGCCACTAAAGGCGTGCGTGTACCCACATTCATCTGCAGGCAGCCACGACTTTTGCTACGGCGAACCTCTGTTCCTGGGAATGGCCGGCGGAATCTCGTGCCAGCACCGTTGCGAGGCGGAGCCGCGGTGTCATTTTTTCTGCGTCTGGGTCTCAGGTTGGTGCCGCCTCACCGAGAGCTGTAATGCCTTTGGTGTCTCCACGACCCGAGTCACCATTACAGCCTGCATGGCACCACCGCCATCCCCACCATCGCTTCTGCCACCACCGTCGTTGTCGCCGCCACCTCCTCCACCCTCGCAGCCGCCCTAGGGCAACTCACCTCGGATTCGCTTACGAGGGCGGGGAGGCGCAGCAGCGAGTGGCCCAGCCGCACGGAGCTGGTGGCGTCTGCTCGGAGACCGGCCTGGTGGGCGCTGATAAACACTTCCACACAGGAGTGCGTGTGTAGGGGTGAGCGAGTTGGTGAGCGAGTTTCGCCAGTTATCGAGGCGGACATATGTGTCACCCGTACTGTGACCTGGTACCCCGACCAATGCTTTTAACGGACCGCGGCTCCAAGTGCGGCGGGATTTTACGTTAGGTATGTTGTTGTTGTGTGTATTATGTTTTAGGTTTGTTGTTGGCAAATCAAGACAAAGAGCTCACACAGAATCACAGCGGGAGGAAAGCGGCGAGTCGCAGCAATTCCTGGGGTCCTTCCTTGTGGCGGGCCACCCTCAGAAAGGCATGGATGCCAATCTATCTGGGGTCTCTCGACCGAGTCTATGAGTCCTGGCCGCTCCCGGTGGTGGTATAGGTTGAGCAACCAGTGTATTATGTAGGTTCGTTGTTTAGGCTTACTTACTGACTCTCTCTCTCTCTCGTCGTGTGTCGTGTGGTCGTCGTGTCTCGTTGTTAGCAGATCAAGACACAGAGCTCACACAAAATCACAGCGGGAGGGAGGAAAGCGGCGAGTCGCAATCAATTCCAGGGGAGAGGGGTCGTTGTGGCGGGCCTTAGGCTGCACAGATGTTGTTCCTCGCTCACCCCGTCTCGTTTCCTTTCCGTGTTTCTCTACAGCACCCTCTCGTTTCCTCTCTAGTTTCCCGAGGAAACTCCATGGAAATCAGCTGGTTTGGGCCCAAAAAGCAAAATCAGCCAAATCGGCAAAATACGTAAATACCGGGTATTTTGCCGGTTTCCTCGTTTCGCCTCAGATTTTGCCCCAGACCAGCTCTCAGACTCAGGGAAACTCGAGAGTTGCCAGAATGGAGCCCAAACACCCTCTGGTTTCCCTAGAAATTTCCGTCCGGAAACGATAAAGTGCTGGCTGGAACCCCTCTGGTTTCCTTTTTGGTTTCCGGAAACATGTGTGCTGTGTGCTGGCCAAGGCGGGCCACCCTGTCCAGAGAGGAACAGGTGCCAGCCAGTCTTCTGAAAACTCGCAGGAGGGAGATACTCGAGTACAAAGAGACGGAGGAGCAACGTCCAACGAGCGCCCTGGCGTAAGCCAAAGATACTCCCAGTCTTCTTTCTGTGTGTTGTGGGTGACCGAATCAGGGAGAGAGAGAGAGATTTTGAAGATTTTTTGAAAACTTTCTTTTCCGGGCTGGTAGCCCTGAAAGAAAGAAAACAGAAAACGCAGGCCGGAGCCTTGTTAAAAAATGTTTGTGTTCCCCGGCCGGCGACGCCGTCGGCTTGATGCCTCCGCCACCCGTTCATGTGGAACCGCTGATGCCTGCTGGCCCACGGCAGCGGCGCGGTGGTGCGATGGCTTTCCTCCTCGACATAGCGCCCATCTTTGGCTGGCTTCGTGATTATCCAGTACGCTCGGCGCTGGCGCACGACATCAGCGGCGGAGTCACGCTCGGCTGTATCCTCATTGGCCAGTCGCTCGCCCACGCTAAGCTCTGCGGCGTCGAGCTGATCATCGGGCCCTACTCTTGTATGCTCGGGCCGGTGCTCTACGCCGTGTTTGGCACGTGCATCCACTCGTCCATCGGCACGGGCGCCCTAATCTGTCTCCTCGTCGGTGAGCACGTGCCTGCCCGCGACTAGCGTGGCAGGGTGCGACACTCTGAGCCTTGACCGCAGGTGAGGTGCTCGTGGAGCACGGAGACTCAGTCGAGGAGCGCTCGCGCATCGCGCCGTTCCTCACGATCCTCGTCGGCGTCATCCTGACCCTCATGGGCGTGTGCCGGCTGTCTGGCCTCGTCCGCTTCCTCTCGCGGCCGGCGCTTAGCGGATTCATCACCGCGTCCGCCCTCCTCGCGATGCTCTCGCAGGTGAGCCCGATGCTCGGTCTGCCGGACAGCGCCGGCAGCATCCAAAAAGTGTTGTTGCACCAGCCAGAGCGCTTGCTAGCGGTGAAGTGGCCGACGCTGCTGCTGAGCGCCGTGGCGACCGGCTACTTGCTGAGTGCGAAGAGGCTCAAGCAGCACCCGCGGCTGAAGCCACTCGGCGACTTCAAGGAGCTTGTGCTGCTCGGGCTCGGCGCCGCATTCTGCGCCGCATGGGACCCGCCCGGCCTGAGCCAGGCCGAGTGCGTCGAGCACCCGCTCTGCGTCAAGGTAGTCGGGCGGATCGAGCCCGGCTTGCCGCACGCGCACTGGCCGCGGGTGGGGGCGGGGGATTGGGGCCTCATCCACAGCATGCTGCCCGGCGCGTGCCTTGTCGCGCTCGTCGCCTTCCTCACCTCCTTCGCCGGCGCGAAGAAGTTTGGGCTCGAGGACGGGTACCAGATCAAGCCTTTCAACGAGCTCATCGCCATCGGGATGTGCAACGTCGGCGGCGCGCTCCTCGGTGCCGTCCCCACGTCGATCGGCAACACCCGCATGGGTATCGCGAGGCAGTGCGGCGTGCAATCGCAGCTGGGTGCGAATGTGTTTGTATCCATCTTCATCGCGCTGGCCGTCCAATTCTTCACGCCGTGCCTCTTCTACATCCCCATGTGCGCGCTCAACGCCATCATCCTCATCGGCTCGAGCCACATGCTCGAGTTCGCCCACGCGGGGTACCTGCTCGAGTTCGCGCGGCACAAGGAGTTTGGTCGCGACGGCAGGATGGACGTGCTCGTGTGGATCGTCGGCTTCGTCAGCACCCTCTTCCTCGGCGCCTTCAAGGGCATCATCTCCGCCGTGGTGCTCTCGCTGCTCATCATCGTCCTCCAGGCCGCCGGCCCCGCCGCAGACGGCAAGGGGGGGGCCCCCCCGAGGGCCCCCCCCCCCCCCCCCCCCCGCGCCTTGCCCCGCACAGGTCGTCAACCCACACATCGCGCTGCTGGGCCGGCAGCAAGAGCCGCCCCAGAGCGGTGTGCCACACCAGCCGCCCCGCTTCCGGCACCGCTGGGTCAACATGCGCGGCCAGCGAGCCAGCGGCGGCCTCGTCGCGACGGCCGTGGAGGAGGAGCCCGGCGTGCTCGTCTTTCGCTTCGAGGGTCCGCTCTTCTATGCAAACGTCGACCAGCTGCAGGAGTGGCTCGAGGCGGAGGAGCTGCGGCGCATCGAGGAGAGCCCCGTCGACTACGAGTTCAAGGCAATCATCTTCAGCGCGATTGCGGTGCCCTTCCTCGACACGACCGCCATCGGGGCTTTGCAGACGATGATCCGCTCCTACGCCGACCGGAACGTGCTCTTCCTCATCGCAAACACCTTCGCAAACACGCGCCGCATCGTCGCCGAGACGCTGGGGGCGGACCAGAGGCGCGCCTTGCGCGAGGACCTGCGGCCGCGCCTCGCGAGCTGCACCACCGTCGACGACTTTGTAGAGCTGGTGCACGCCAACCGCGCCTTGAGCAAGGAGCGGCCCCGGCCCCTCATCAGGACGACTTCGTCGCTGCTCTCGCTGGCGTCGTTGGCGTCGCTGAACGCCACGCCACCAAAGGGTACCCTCGCCGATCGCCAGTGGCCGCTCCAGCGGCGGCCGTTCTCTCTAGCCTGCGACCGCACGCCAGACGCAGAAATGGGGCGTTTCACCGCCTCCACACCCGCGTTGTTGTCGCTCGCCCGCCCGATCACTCCGCGCGACCGTGCCGCTGCCGGGAGGGCGCGCCCGTTCGACAGGTAACACAGAGAATTGCAGACAACTGCACAACTGCTGCGGAGAGTGTGCTCTCTGATAGTGATTGAGTTATTTGCACGTTTGTCGTTTGCGGCGCGCGACCGAGGTGGACCACGGTGAGAGCGTGAGACCTTCATCTCGACAAAACCCCCCCCAAACGGTACCCGCCCCCCCCTCCAGCCTCCACCTGAAGAGCCCGCGTAAAGGCTAAAGCTTGGACGATCGACCACCGCCGCCAGAGCGAGTTGCTCGCCCGAGCCGCGCCGCTATCGCCGCAAGAGCGTGCACAGACAAGCTCGGCACTCAAGTACAAGTGGCTCAGTCCGTCGGAATATGTGTCCTGGGCTCAAGGGCTTGCTGGTCACCCCGGTCTTCCCACACCACCGCAGACGCGTACGAAACTGACGAGTCGTCCATGGTGTACACCTGCAGCGTCGGAGCCGAATCGAAATCAACCTCTCCCTCTATATGAAGATATGAAGAGCACGGGCTCGAGGTGAGCCGCGGCGCGCGCCGAGGAGGACTGCGCGTACCGCACGAATTGAAGGCTAAAGCTCGAGTTCTCCAGCGCGTGGAGCAGCAGCGCGATCGGGTGCCGCCCGCCTGAAGAAACGCTAACGTGGTTGCAACCCCGGTGTGCTCAGCGCCATGGGGTTGCCTCTCGCCCGCTGCGGGGATGGGTCTCTGCGAAGGCGGGCGGAGAGGGGCGCGCTAATCGTCGTGCTTCTAGAGGCTTTCAGATCGTGTTTGAAGTAGCGCGGAGGTAGGCGGCGAAGCCTCGCGCATCCTGCGCCTCAATCAGTCCCATCGCGCGCCGATCGAGTGCCTCGATGGACTGGCAGATAGCACCTGTTCACATGCCACTGGCCGCGTCGCGTGCGCGGTGGCCGCCGCCTCCCGTGCGCCGGCTATGCGGCACCCTCTGCTGCGTCGTACCGCGTGTAGCGGAAGCGGCGCCCCCAGTGGCAAAAGTCCGAGGAGACGACCTGAGGCATGCGGGGCGACCGGGATCCCGGCCACACTGGAGGGCCGGAGCGTGGAGGTTTTGCCAAAGGGGGAAGGCTAGGCGCACCCACAAATTCTCGGCGCAGAGCAAGTGTGGCGCGAGGAGCGCTCCGTACCTGGCCTCGGCCGCCTAGCGTGCCGAGCGGAGGAAATCCAGAGGCGCTCGAGGCTCGAGACTGCCATTCATCGCGCACACGCCTCGTCAAGAGCGCCGACGAGTATAGGCACCTATGAGAGGGCGCCACAGCGGTGACAGCAGCCCACTACGGCCAGCTCCCGCACCCCGATTAGTGCGGTGCGCCAGTTCGAAGCTAGTCGCGCCCATCACGTGGAGAATGTAAGGTAGATGCATCTCAATCGAGTGCTCCGCCTCTTCCACGCTGAGGTCCATCACATCAAAGGCGCCCGTCTCGAGCAGTGCGGCGCTCGTGGCGCGGTCAACGGGGATGCCGCCGAACGGAGTCTCGTAAGTGGCGCACGAAGACACGGCACAGCGCGACATGGAGTGGTGGTGTGACGGACCCAGCACAAAGACGCGCCTGATACCGGTCGGCGACACGTGCTTGTACGCCCACGCCGCCGTCGGCCCCGAGTAAGAGAAGCCGGCATGCGGCGCAATGACGGCGCGTGCGGCACCGGTGCAGGCGTTCGCCTGCTCGAGCCAGCCTGACATCTGTGCTGCCAGCTGGTCACGCCGCGATGAGTACCAGGAGCCGGCGTGGGTGGCTCGCCGAGATGATGGTGATGGCCTCAATGGCGCGCATGACGTTGAGTACATCCTCGCGGGTTCGGACTTTTCGCGAGCCACACCGGCAGGGTTCGGCTCCTACCCAGATAGGGGGTCTGTGCACATAAACGCACAACCCCGGGCCCGAAATCGCAGAGAGACAGTGGGTCTGTCCACACTGAGTCGCGCCACCTACCTATTGCGGGCGCCAACCGCCAGCAGGCTCAGTGCCCCACCTACCTACCTATTGCGGGGCCGCGCAGCGAAGCGAAAAATACCCGTTTAGCCCTTCTGTGAATAGGCTCCGCGGGCGCCGCCGCCGCACTCGTCTCGGCTGGCGTCCCAGCCGCAGGCGACTCGTCTGGCATGGCCCGTTCGCGGCTAGCCGTCTCCCGCGCGAGCGAAGCGGTTTTTTAAACCCCTCCCCCCCAACACCCCCACCCCCACCCCACCACCACCACCTACCTACCTATAGCGGGGCCCTCTGGGGCGGTCAAAAGCGGACCTACCTACCTATTGCATAGGGGCAAAACAAAAACAGAATTTTTGAAATGTTGTGTGTGGTCGCGGCGTGCCGTCCTCCCATCCCTCCCTTGGGTTGTCTGTTTTCTTTCTTTCTTTGAAGAAGTTTACAACAAATCTCCCTCGCACAACCCGCACAACACTGGGCACGGAACTGGCGCGCACTGGCACTAACACATTTTCGAATAGAAAGCTGGACCGCCCCACCCACCCCAAAAGCACGATTCTGATTGGCCCCTCAGGGGGTCGATGCCCGCAGGCCAAATTAGGTAGGGATGGGAGGAGAAGGATAGAGTCCCCTCGACTTCGCTTGCGGAGAATAGGGAGGCGACGAGCCCACGACGAGCGCACGAGCGGGCTGGCGTGGGGCGGCGGAGAGGGAACAAAACTCACACACACACACACACACACACACACACACACACACACACACACACACACACACACACACACACACACACACACACACACACACACACACACACACACACACACACACACACACACACCCTAGGGCTGCGGCAAACAACACTCTCTCAAACCAACGATAAACAACCGCGGACAAAAATATCTCTATCCGAGACGGGTGCTGGGCAGTACACACAGAAGAGAGAGAGACATTCGGCGGCGGCTTCTCGCACGCAAGGCTCAGCGCTCGGGCGTTGACCGTTGACCGCACCGCCTACTCTCCCCACTCCCGCCTCTCGTTTTCGGTGACGGTGTCACACCACGCGGAACGCATCTACCATCGCTTCGGTGAAGAGGGGGTGAACCGCGCCATCCTCGATCGCCGTGCATACTCGAGTAGCTCGCTTCCGAACGCCGAGCTCTCACGCCGGTAGCGCGTAGGGCCTCTGGGGCCTAGACTAGTAGAGGCCCTAGAGAATACACACCCCTCTCAACCTATCTCTCTCTCCCCTCTCCCTTTTTCTCCCATTAAGATTTAAGCTAAAAGAAAGTACGTTCGTAGACATCGCGGGAACATCGCTCCAACCAAGGCCCTTCCTTAGACCTTACCATAACTTGAAGTTTAAGAAAGAGAGCGTAGTGTGTGCCAGCACCGTGCCCAGAGTTATGCGCGCCCCCGGTTCTTTTTTTGCTTATCCGCCGGAAATTCTTTTGCGGGAGTCCGCGCCAGTCCGCGCCCTTGTTGTGCCAGTATGCGGGCCTCGAAGAATTCTTTTACGGGCCACCACACCCACATGGAACCCTGTTGGAACCACGCTCTCTGATCTTCGCTCAGTCCCACCTTATGGCACCCAGCCGCACGTGGGAGGACCTCTTCCCGCAAGACGTTCAGATCCTCATCGCAGGCGCCCTCTCTGTGTCGTGCGACCCGCTGTGCCGACCACCAGTGGCAGCAGCGGCTGTCGCCGGCGTGTCCCACGCTCTTCGCGAGCTCCTCCGGCCGGCGCTTGAGGAAATGCGGGCAGCGTGGACGAAATCAGGCGAGATGGCGACATCGCTGGGCATGACCAGGGAGCAGGTCGAGTCCGCCACCGTGCTGTGCCCGGCATCAGGCTTCGCGGCCGGCCACGCCGTCACGCTGGGCGAGCTCATGCCGTTGCTGCGAGGTTTGCTCCGCCTCGACCTCGCGCACAAGAGCCTCGGGCTCCGTCCCTTGCGGCCGCTCCTCTCGGCTCTCGATCACGCCGCAGCGCCGCGGCTTCAATTCCTCGTCCTCGACGGCAATCTGCTGGGCGACGAGTTCTGTGGCGCCCTTGCAGCGGTGCTGCTCGAAACCGACTCCCCTACGCTGGCCTCGCTCAAGGAGCTGCACCTCGCACACAACCGCATCACTAGCCGCGGTATTGCGGCGCTGTCAGACACGCTCTCTTTCGGGGCGCTGCCGCAATGCGAGGCCCTCTCGCTGGCGTCCAACAGGGTTGGCGATGCTGGCGTCGCGGCGCTCGTGAGGAGCAGCATGGGCGGCGGCGGCGGCCTCAGGAAGCTGCGGCGCCTCTTTCTTCACTCCAACCTCCCCATCACAAGACTTGGCCTCCGGGCGCTCAGCGCCGCCCTCTGGGACCGCGCCACCCTCCCGGCGTTGCGATTGCTCCACCTGCCCGCACTCAGCTCGCACGCGCAAGCGCAGCACCCCGCGATTCCGTGGTATCCAGACGACGAGACGATCGCGGCCTCCTCCGCGCGGGGGGTCGACGTGGTGTGGTGCTTCGACCTGTCGGACAGGGCGTAGATAGGTATGCATGCGTTTGTGGTGTGCGTTTGTGGTGTGCGGTCACTTTCTACACGCGGCGCGTAGGAAAGTGACTGACTAATGAGAAAGAAAGTGTCGGGCTTCGGGGGAACAGTCGGGGGAGCGACGGGACCCAGATGACGGTCGCGCGGGGCCGCCGACTCGCGTCTCCGTCAAACTGGCACTATTGTAGCCCTCGCTGGCTCCCTATGGCGGAGCCGGGGGTGCGCGCGGGGGCAAGTTCGAAGTTGCTCACTGCGGCGCGCGGGGGGGCGAGAGAGCACCTCTCGTCCGCTGGGTGGGTGTGCTGCGGAGTCTGTGAGGCCACGGAAAGCAAGAAAAGAATTCCGTCTGGGTCCGAACGCCGGTCCCTAAGAAGATCTCGACGATGTCACGGCTGACTCACGCCCGGCTCCCCTCTCCCGCCACCCTCGATCAGCTCTGCCTCTGGAGCTCCCCTACACACCTGCCTCGCGGCATGCCGCTATTTAGTGTTCGAGACGGCACGCAAGGAAAAGTGTCAACTGTCATTCGCTCGCGGGCCCCGCTCGGCTCGCTGCTCCCTCCGCTCGGCCCATGCCGCTTTTTAGTCCCTAATTACTAAATATTTTGTAATTTATTAGTGTTCTCTCTCGAGACGCAGCAGACGCGCAGGGCGAGACGAGGGAGGGAGCAGGACTTTGCGGAGATCAGCAGGAGGATGTACGAAGAGATTAGGAGCAGCAGGGACCCGAGGGACCATGTGGAAGACGGCTATAGTGCTAGTCCCCCATCGGGAGGACGACCCCGGCTAGTCTCCGACCACACCCACAAAGAACCCTGCACAAAGATCGCAAGGGCGGGGGCCTGTTCCTTTTTACCCATCTCACAGTAGAGAGGTGTCCGTTTTTATAGCCCCCCGCTACCCGGTTGCACTCGTGCGACGTAGCGGTGGCGGCCTCGCGCCCGACAGCAAGCGGCTCGAGCAGCAACCGCCTGCCGCTTCCGGGCCGGCTGGCCGAAGCGGGAGTGGGCGGGCTCGGCGTCGACGCGGCACTGCCCCCTGCGGCCGCGCGTCTGTCCTCCCGGCTTGCCTTTAGGCGTGACACGATGGCCTCGGCGTCGTCGCACTGCTGCTGCAGTAGCCGCCCCGAATATTGCGCGGCTTGCAGCTCCTGCCTCAATATCGCCGACTCCCGCCTCGAGTCCTCGAGCTGCGCCTGAAGGGCTCTGAGCTGCGGTCCGTGCGGCGGATCTTCCCCTCCACTTGACCTTGCGGCTTCCTTGGCCGTTGCCCTCGCCTCCGTTCGCCGCCCCCAATGCCTCACTGTCGGCGCAGCCCCACCGCCGACGTCGCCATCGCCCGATGCCCGAGAGAAGCGCGAGTCGGGCAGCAGCACCTCCTCCTCCTCCTCCTCCTCCTCTCCCTCCATCTCGTACTCGTCCTCATCGGACATCGCGAAGAGCGACGCGTCGCCCGAGGCGCGGCGCTGGTCGTGCGGCGCAAAAACTCGCAAAAACTCGCACGTGGAGAAGGACGATGCCCGGCAGCGTTCCAGAAAAGGGTGGGCCTGCAGCTCACGCGCCGTTGGCCGGTCAACCGCCGCCTTTTGCAGGCATTGCGCCGCCAAATCGACGATCTCTGGCGAAAAGCGGTCGGCCGGCAACGTGGGTGACGACTCGTGCAGCACCGCCTGCAGGATTCCCCAGTAGCCGTTGCAGCGCGCGTACGGGAAGTGGCCCAGCGCCGCCTCGACGATCGTCAGCCCGAGCGACCAGATGTCCGAGGCGTACGAGTACTCGCCGCCGTGGATCCGCTCGGGGCTCATGTACGGGACGGTACCCACAAAGGTGCCGCACTTGCCAAACGAGTCTTGCAGCTCCGCGACGCAGCCAAAATCGGAGAGCTTGCACTTGCCGCTCGAGGAGAGTAGCAGGTTCTGGGGCTTGAGGTCCCGGTGCACCGCATGCTTCTCCTTGTGCAGGTGGTGCAGGGCGGCGAGGGTCTGGTCCAGCAGCGACCCGAGGGCCTCCTCCGGCAGTGGCCCGTGTCTGCGCAGCAGGTCGCCGAGCGAGCCGAGGTCCATGTACTCCATTGCGATCTCGATGTTACCCTCGATGCAACGCACGCCGTAGCACGTGATGAGGTTCGCGGCGCTGAGGTCGGTGCACCCGACGAGCGTCGAGATCTCGTTGAAGGTCTGGCGCCGCCGCTCGTCGTCAGAAATCGCAATCCGCTTGACGGCAAGCAGCTTGTCGCAGAGGCGCGCGCGGCGGACGTAGCCCGATGCACCGCGCCCAAGCAGAGGCCCAATCTGCAGCGCCGACCAGTCGAGTGGCTCGCCGCCGCGCCCGCCCGACGCACACGCACTTGACAACCGCGGAGCTTGCTCGCCAGCTGATTCCTCGGAGGGCTCACTAGCTTCTTCCCTCTGTCCCGCAGCCTCATCGTGCCTACGCTCCGCGACGATGCCGTCGCGCGCAATGACGAAATCGCCGATAAAGTACCTACCAGAGTCATGCAGCAGAACGCGATCCGTCAGGAGCGTGCAAATGGAAGAGCATCGCAGCGGGAAGGGCGGTGGTGCTCACCGTCCAGACTCGGTGAGCTTGTCGTTGAGCGGGTCGACGGGCGATCCGCTGCCCGAGCCGGCCCCGCCAATGTGCAACGTGGTCAGCGCGAGGCTGGACCGGCGCTGATGTAGCGAGGTCATGGGTCACGGGAGAGGCGCCTGCGGTCGCGTTACCTCCTAACAACGCGTCCGTGTAACAAACTCCGGCGCCACCCATGGGGCGCCGCCCAATGATTCTATTTTCCGGGGAAAGAAATCGCGGATCCTGCCCCACGGCGCCGAAGTCTCCACCGCGTTACATGGCTGCAGTTGCATCCCCAGACCCGTGGTACGAGCTCGGCTCACGCTTCCTCAGGCTCCCCGCCCGCGCTACGCGCGACGGCAGCCGCCCGGGCGAGGTCGTCGGGACAGCGGTCCACGTCGATCTCTACGGCCGCCCGTCCGGCGAGGCAGCACTGGCGGTGGCCGTGGAGCCCGCCACCGGGGAGGTGCTGTGTTTGCGAGCCATACACAGCTCATCGGCCTTTGAGGCGTACGAGGAGGCGTTTTGGGGCGTCATCTGTGCATACTTGCGGCGGGAGCCGGCGTCCAAGCCGGCCAGCCTCACGTCGAGCGACCGTGCGCTCGCCGACTACATGTTTGGGCTTCTTCAGGGGTGCGGGACGGACGTCGCGTGCATCGACGCCTCCTCGCAGCGCGTCCAGTGGCCGGCGTCTCTGCTGCGCGAGACGCTGCGCCTCCCACACCCACAGCCGGCCACGGAGGAGCGCGCCGCAGCTCGGCCGGCGCCGGCGGAGCCACCTGCGCCGACGCACTCGCTGCCCGCCTTTTTCCAGCCCGAGCCGGAGCCTGCTGCGGAGGCGGGGCGAGCAGAGGATGCGCCCCTCGTCGCCGACGTGATGGCGGCGGTGGTGGAGGCGCTCGCCGCGAGCGGCGAGGCTTCGGCCTTGCTGCGCGGCGCCGCGGGCGAGGAAGGGCGTGGCGCGGGAGAGCGCGGCGCGGCGCCTGCAGGCAACCTGGGGACCGCACACGGGCCGCAGCAGCTGGTGCTACTGGGCGCGTGCCACCACGCGGAGTGCGGCAAGCTGCTCCCCCGGCGCAAGCTCAAGCGGTGCAGCGCGTGCAAGGTGATGCTCTACTGCAGCGCGGCGTGCCAGGCAGAGAACTGGACCGCGGGCGGGCACAGGCAGGTGTGTAGGGAGCTCCAGAGCATGAGGGAGGCGAGGGTGGCGGGAGGGGGGAGGGCGTGAGCCGTGACATTGAAGACATTGTCGGAGCTCCTTCTAGGGAGGAACGTGGCCGCAAGCGAGAGTGCGAGACATACACGTACAGCAGTCGTCTTGTTCCATCGTCAGAGCAAGTGAATGACACTTGTCCTCACTCCTGCGTCTCGAGAGACGAGTCGTAGCACCTGACGAGACTCGAGTAGTTCTCGAACACTAAAATCTAAATAGCGGCATATGCCGAGGCAGGTGTGTAGGGGAGCTCCCCAGAGGCAGAGCTGATCGAGGGTGGCGGGAGAGGGGAGCCGGGCGTGAGTCAGCCGTGACATCGTCGAGATCTTCTTAATAAATAAATAAATACAACGGACACGCCAGACGAGGGGTGGGAGAAGGACAGGGTCCCCACCTGCACGAGCAGGATCTTGTAAGGACGATCAGGACCAGGGGAACGGGAGCGGGGAGCGCATCGCGGCACGGAGGGGGGCTGGGCAGGGTTCACCCACACGACAGGGTCCCAGGGATTCCTCTCTCGTATAGGACAGGTTGCACCCGGCGGCACGGGGGCAAGCGCGGGCCTCCTACTGGTTGCGCTCTCCTAGTTCTCCTGCTCCTGACAAGGGACAGCGACAGGCTCGCAGCCCGGTGGACTCCCTATCCACTGGCGATCTCTCTCGACTAGCGACCTTCCTCCGACTTCTCACCGGCAGTCACTCTCTACCACAGGCAGACTGACACGTGGGTGGCAGTGGCGGTGATAGGAGTCTCCCACTCTGTGGGCCTCGCTAGAAGTGCGGCCCCTGCGCGTGTCCTCGCCCTTGAGGAAGGGGAAGGGACTGTGTGTCTGTGCATGTGTACAACATGTACATGTACATGTGTGTGTGTGTGTGTGTGTGTGTGTGTGTGTGTGTGTGTGTGTGTGTGTGTGTGTGTGTGTGTGTGTGTGTGTGTGTGTGTGTGTCGCGCGCGCTGCGCGAGCCGCCCTGCCCGCTGCGCTGCTAGGGATGCGCTGCGGGAAGGGCTCGGCGGCCGCTCCTAGAGCTCCTCGTCGCTCCCATCATAGAGCGAGGCCTCGTTGGACTCGAGGCGTGGACCGCCGTCGTAGGGGGAGCGTGCGGCTCCGCGGGCGACTCTCGCCCAGTCCTTCTTGTTGCTCTTGACCTCGCCGCCGCCGCCGCCGCGGCCGCGGCCGCCGCGCCCGCGCCGCCCGCGGCTTGTGCCCAGCCTGACCGCGCTCGGCATGCGCTCGTAGATGGTGTCCTTGAAGGCGGAGTGGAGGAGCGCCTCGAAGTTGACGCACGGCGCGTAGCGGCAGCGAGCGGCGGTCTTGCACGGGAGGGCGGTCTGGTTGAAGGCCGGGCAGAAGCCGATCCCGTCGCGCGCCGCCATCGCCTTGGCCTTGCCCGCCGCGCGCGCGACCTCGACCTTGTTGTCGACGATGAGGCTCTCGAAGGTCTTCTTCTTGGCGACGTTCGCCGCTGCGGCGCGCCGCTCCTTTAGTGCCTGCGCGCCGCACTGCGCGTCGTGGATGATGTCGGCGTTGGTCAACCCAAATGCGCGGCAGGAGGGGCAGAGTTTGTTGCCGAGGACCTTGACGCACCCGACGTCGAGGCGGAGAGGTCCACCGACATCGCCGCTCGCGTAGACGTTGGGCAGGACCGGGAGGTTGCAGACGAGGTTCTCGTTCTTCACCTTGAAGAGGATCGAGCCGTCCTTCTCGTCCGACTTCGTGCCCAGGAAGGAGTGGTATCCCTCCTGGATGGAGACCACGTTGCCGAAGTGCTTCTCAAAGAGGGGGGCGAAGTGCTCGATCTGGGCCGCGGTGTTGATGGCGCCGCGCGTGCGTATGGCGAGGAGGCCGTCTGAGTCCGTGGTCGCCTGGGTCTCGCGCGCCTCCGCCTGCTTGCCCCACACGGCGGCGTCGAGAGCGGCGAAGGTGATGGTGATGTTGTCCGGAGCTGGGAGCTGTAGGACGCCACCGCCGGCGTACTGCTCGAGGAAGGCGCGTGCCTCGCTCTCGCCGTTGAAGGCGACGCAGATGGCGCGCGACGTGCCGATGACGGGCACGCTGATCGCGCTCGCCTGTTGCGCCTCGCCGCCTGGTGTCTTCTTGATCAATTGGCGCACCTCGGTGACGAGCGCCGTCTTGTTCTGGATGTCCGGGACGTGCGAGCCGTCGCGCGCCGCGAGCGCGACGTGCAGCAGGCGCTTCGTGCCGCGGTCGGCGCCGGCGGCCGCCTCAGCGGCCATCTGTGTGGCGTCCACGAGTCTGGTGTCTCCCTCTTTGGCGTCGTCGACGTCCATGCGCGCGCTCTCGAGCTCGTTGTTGAGGCGGCGCTTGACGCCGGTCGTCTGACCATCGTTGGTCGGTTGCGCGCCGTCGCGGCCGCGCGCCGCGCCCTCGGCAGCGGCAGCGTTGAGCGCCGGCGGCGGCAGGCCGGCCGAAGCGAACGCCATTCAAGTGAAGCGCCGTTCGAGATCTTCTTAGGGACCGGCGTTCGGACCCGGACGGAATTCTTTTCTTGCTTTCCGTGGCCTCACAGACTCCGCAGCACACCCACCCAGCGGACGAGAGGTGCTCTCTCGCCCCCCCGCGCGCCGCAGTGAGCAACTTCGAACTTGCCCCCGCGCGCACCCCCGGCTCCGCCATAGGGAGCCAGAGGGGGCCGAGGCGACGCGCGAGCGATCCGGAGTGCGGCGACCAAACCCTCCCCGCTCTCCCGTGCGCAGGACACATGGCGATTGGCGGCAACTCGAACGAGCTTGCGTGCGTGTATGCGGCGCTGATCCTTCACGACGACGGGCTGGAGATCTCAAGTGCGCACCGCAACCCTTCCGCACGCAGCGCGCCAATACCTCGCTCTGCGCCGCTCTGCGCGCACCTTGCGCCGCCCCTCCCCGCCGTCCCTGCACCGACCTGGCCCCGCCGCCCCCGCCACAGGCGACAACATCGCCCTCATCCTCAAGGCGGCCAAAATCGAGGTTGAGCCGTATTGGCCCACGCTCTTCGCCAAGCTCTGCAAGGGCAAGAATGTTGGGGACATGCTCTCTGCGGTTGGCAGCGCTCCGGCTGGCGGCGGCGGCGGCGGCGGCGGCGGCGGCGGCGGCGGCGCTGCTGCTGCCCCCGCGGCTGAGGCTGCGGCGCCGGAGAAGGCGCCCGAGCCCGAGGAGGAGGAGGAGGAGATGGGCTTCGACCTGTTCGACTAGAGCGCACCTGTCTGTTGTGAGGGCCTGCTACACTGGGGACCGGCGTCCGGGCAGCGAGCCAGAGCGCTGGCAGTTGCAACACCCACCAAGGGTGCAGACGCCGGCGCCGACGCGCAGCCGCCCAACCGCCGGCTCCCAGTGGGCGGGGGGAAGTCTTGTTGTAGCCACAAGCCAGCCCAAGCGGCATCAATCGCGAAATTTCTTTTGTGTTTGTTCGCCGCAACTAGGGGAAAAAAAACTGTTCAGTTTTCAAAGGCAAAAACGCCAGCCTACGCCCTCCCCTCACACTGACACTTCTCCCCTATTCCCGTCTTTTTGCGCACATCTCCCAGCGAGCTAGGTTCTCCGCTTTTTCTCCCCTAGTCATCTGCCCGCGCCGCGCGCCTCTGTGGGCGTCTAGTGCAGCCACTGACAGAACTGTTCCAAAGGAGTGGTCAACGTCTCGCCTGAAGTCGGGTGGGCTCGCGCACTGCTTAGCCCTAGGGGAGGGGTGTGTGTGAGGTGTCGGAATGGTAAGGTTTCAGGCCGCCAAGGTGTGGGGGATTTGGGGGATGAGTCAGGAGCCAGCAGCCTTCCTGCTGGACCTGAGTTCACAGCTCCTCCGCCCGACGGGGTGGTCCCTTGGATTCGGGCCCCGCTCCCTTTTCCTGCGCCTGGTCTGTCCCTGTCAAGTGTGTGTTGCGAGATGCAGAGCTGGTTAGGCTGGAGCGCGGGCGGTGCGGTGGCAGGCGAGGGCAGCGCGGTAGGCGAGAGGCGGCCGCGGGGCTTCGAGTGGCGCGATAGGAGGGTAGGCTGGCTGTGGAGGGGCGCCGCGTGTCCTCGGCAAATGAGTAGTGGTTTATGAGCGGCCAGTTTTGTGCGTATTGCAAATCGAGCCTGCGGCGTGGCCTAGTTGGTGCAGCGTTCGGGTCGGGGACGTTTTGGTCGTTGGTTCGAGCCCAGCTGGTGCAGTTCGTAGTCGCGCAGCGACGCGGGCTTGCGGGTGCGCGGCAGCCTCGGCAACCGAGGCGACAGTGGCGAGCAGGGGCGAGCAGGGGCGAGCAGGGGTCAGAGCAGTGCGGCGCGCCGAATTTTTTCGATGGGCTCGGTCAGTGGGCGTGTCAGGAGGCGGCCGGCCGGGAGAAACTCGGCAGTAAAACTCCCGCGCCGGCCCAGGAGGTGGGAGTGTCACGGAGGCGGCCATTGGCGCGCCTCCTTGTCTACGTGGGTCCGAGTTTTTCCGCCGCAACTAGGGGATACAGCCAGCGCCGAGCCCGCGCATACTCAGTAGCACAAAGGCGATGCCGCGCGGAGTCTTGCGGCCTCGAGAGCGCGCCAGAGTCGCGGTCGCAGACTCGCACACCCCCCGCCCAACGGGGCCAACGGCCAACGCCAACCGACGGCGTCTATGCGTCCGAGAAACCTCGAGTCATCGTCATCGTCCCCCATGTCGCATAGTGCCAGTTAGTGCATGTCGCGGCGCATCTCGTCGGTCAACTGACACAACTCAGCATCCACACCCTCTAGAATAAGAGAAGAGGAAGGAGTTTTAACAAGACTTTTCTTCATATCTGGGGCCTCCGGCGCCAGTGCGAAGTCTAGTCGCCTACGGGCACGCCCTCCGGGCATACTCCGAACTCCCACACGCCAATACACGCGCGGCCGGCGCCCCTCATGCCCTTCTCCACGCACACCGCGTGAAAACTGCGCGTACGTCCCCGCGCGCACGCAAACACACGCCTAGCGCCCAGAAGCCTGTGGCATGTGCGTCTGCCCTGTGCTGGCACCCCATGGCTGCGCCAGCCGCCCGCACCAGCCACGCGCCTCTCGCACCATCAGAGCTAGCCGCACGACCACTCACGCCGCGACGCGCGCGCCGCAGTGAACCCCACTGACAGTCCACGCCCTTTGCCAGGCGCCTGCACACTGTTTCAGGCACCATGCTCTACCAGAGCGCGCCGCGCCCGGCACGACGCAGCTCCAGCGCGCGAGGCGCGCGCGGCGGCACGCCGCGCGCGGCGGCCGCCGCGCACGCGCCCCGACATCCGATCAGATCTGCACAGCCTGCCAGCAAGCAATGCAGCAGACCTGCTGGACACTCAGCACACACGCACGCTCACGCCGCCCGCCCACTGCGCGGCTGACTGCACCCCTCGACAGCTCCGTTCCACCAGGCGAGGCGCGCTGGCTCGCCGCGCGCGCTCCCGGGCGGCTCGGCCAAGATTGCTTCACCTCATCATGCCTGTGGCTGTGCAGAGTGCTCCCACTCCAAGACATTCTACGTCGAGGTCTGCGCCGTCCCCGGCGCGAGCAAGCAGGAGCTCTCCCCCCCCCCTCTAACCCACCTGGGGTACTCACAAACAGCCTAACCCCTCCCCTACCAACATAGTACCGAACCCTTGCCTCACAAGGCTCATGGTCTAGTGGTTCGGGGACCAACATTCTGTCTAAAGGCCCGGGTTCGAGTTTGTCTCGGACATGTTTTTGGCCACACAAAAAGGTCACTGTGAGAGTCGTGATTTCTTGTTGAAAAAAAAAAGAAACGATTTATCACCTTTAACAAACAGCGACGACCAGCAGCAACGACCTAGAGCAGCGTCCTGCCGAGTGTGTGTAGCACCGACGCAGACGCACCCCAGGCACTACACTACGACGGCTAGGCAGACCTCACCAGTCCGATAAGGATCAACTGGAAGGTTGAACCTCGAGCTTAGACAGAACGGGCGCGACAGACTCCAGGGGAGATCGCGCTCTACTCGGGGCACCAAGGAGGAAAACCGAAACCGTTTGGGTGCCCCACAACAACCCAAACGCCACAACCTAAGCGCCACACCTCCCCCCCACGTCCCCCCCCCCTTGGGGACGTAGCGCACGCCCTTGCTCGGAGAGAGTGGGGGGGGAGGGGGGGTGGGGGAATAGGAGGAGCCAACGAGCTCGGAGTAAGGTCCACAGTAGAGAGGCCGGCATTTAAGGCGTAACTTCACCCTCGCTCACCTCGAGTATATCTAGGCGCCCTGGTGCAGTCGGTCTTCGGATCAGCGGCCAGCTTCCCATCTAGGGCAGGGAACCCCCAGCGACGCTAGTGTGGCCTACGGTAGCCATAGCTTGTACGCGATCCCGGGGCAGGGGGGTGTGGACTCTGGAGCTCCAAGAGAGGATAGAGGGGGGAAGGGGGATTGGTGTGCCGGTTTTTTGAGCTAGC
>NW_005196528.1:418155-462712 GCF_000372725.1 Emiliania huxleyi CCMP1516 | reverse complement strand
CGAGGTTCGCGACGACGGCGGGCGTGGCGTGAGCTGCCGGCTCGAGCCTCAGGAACGCCTCGAGTGCTGCGATGGCCTCGGCGAGGCGGCCACGGTACAGCAAGCAAGTGGCGCGGTTGTTCGCGGCGACGGCGTGGCGGCCGCCTGTGAGGTCGAGCGCTGCGCCGTACTCCGCGATCGCGCCCTCGAAGACGCCGCATGCGACGAGGAGGTGGCCGCGGTTGGCCCGCACCTCTGGGTCTTTCTCGGCGTCCCCGTCGAGGCACTCGCGCCGCTCGAACGCGTCCTCGGCCGCGTCGATGTTGCCGGCTTGCAGGTAGAGGCGGCCGAGCAGAGAGAGCAGCTCCCGATCCCCTCCGCCGCCATCGCCCTCCCCGCCTTTTCGCCCGGCTCCCCGCTCTCCCCCGCCGCCGCAACCCGCACCGGCCGCCTCTCCGCCGAGCCCTCCGCCCAGCAGCCCCTCGAGGTGGGCGATGGCGAGCGGCCAGTCGCCCGACGCGGCGTACTGGTTCACGAGGCTGACGTGGAGAGCCAGCCTCTGCTCCGCTGCGCGCGCGCGGCCAGCCTGCGACGCGGCCACCGCCGCCGCCGCCTCTGCCGGCCAGCTCGCCTCGGGCCAGGGCGCGCCTTGCACGAGAGAGAGCAGCGCGAGGACGCGGCCCACCGAGGCGACGTGGTTTCCTGCGAACGACGGCATCAGTGCATGCAGGTGCAGCAGCGCAAAGGGCGCCATCGATCCCTGCTGCGCGGAGCCGCCGCCGCCGCCGCTCGGCGCGTGTGTCTCGTAGTACCACGCCGGCCCGGTGAGGTCGCCGAGCAGAGAGATCTCGCGCTCCGCCGTCGGGATCTGCCGCAGCTTGACGAGACCGGAGAGTCGCAGGTGTCGCAGCGCGAGCTGATCCTCCAGCGGCGGCGCCGTGCCCGAGCGGCCTGCCGCCGAGGAGAGCAGCTGCTGCGCCCCAGCGATGACTGCCCTCCAGGCGCCGCGCCGCGCGAGCTCCTCGAGCGACCCCCGCGTGAGAGGCCGCGTGGGGTCGGGCGCAGGCCTCCGGTAGGGACCGACAGGGCGGCCGAGGAATAGCTCGGCCGGGTCAGTCGCTGCGACAGGCTGCGGCGGCGGGAGCGGCGGCGGCGGCGGGAGCGGCTGCGGCTGCGGCGGCGGCGGCGGCTGGAGCGGCGGCCGTGGCGGCTGCGGCGGCTGCGGCGGCTGCGGCGGCCGCGGCGGCTGCGGCGGCCGCGGCTGCGGCGGCCGCGGCGGTGCCGCCTGCGGCGGCGGACGTGGATTGGGTGGCGGCGGTCGTTGCGGCTGCTGCTGCTGTGGCGGTGGCGGCCGGGATTGCAGTGGTGGGGGTGGTGGCCGCTGAGGCGGCTGCTGCGGTGTGGGCCGCGGCGGAGGCGCTGCCGGAGGCTGTGCGAGAGGGTGGGGAGAGTTGTCGGCCATGGTAAACGGCCAGGCTCAAAGAGCACGCCCCCACGCCCCGGTGCGCCGAGGGAATTTCGCGTGATTTCTTTTTCCCGAAACAGATAAAAAGTTTTCCCCTTCCTACATACATACATACAGATGAGCCAAGAAAACCTAACCTACAGAAAGTTTATCCCGCAGCAAGTTGCGATGAAACGAAGACCGGCGCTGCTTGCAGCACCATGGCGATGGCGCTAAGAGGTTCCTCTTTTCCGCGCCCCCCCCGCAAGGCGCGCGATACGACCGACAATTAACAATGTGGCGACGGAGACCCGCGAGCCCCAGGGCTAGTGCCATTTCACTGTGGCACAGCTCGCGTTACAAAACCTTGATTTTGACCATTGCCCGAAAAATGTACCTCTCGGTGGGGTCGCAGCTGCCTCTGCGCGTCCTGGGGAGGTACATTTGTTGCGCACCGGAGACGACTCGACGCCGCTGAGATCGGAGATCAAGCTCTGACAGGTCACACGTCGCTCCTTTGACGCCGACGTGACTCACCCGTGCAGATCACATCAGGACACGGTCTCGACGCGCTCGGTACGACGCCTGCGACCCGTCTCGGGTCAGGTGGCTTGACGCTCATCGCGCCTGCCAGCGCTGCCGTACAGGTTGCCACGACGAGGTCGAGCACGCTTCTATATACGCTCGCCGAGCCTTCCTTTCCATCCCATTCTTTAGGCAGCCTGGGAACGGTGGCGGTCAGAGGCAAAGCCTACGAGGGGTGGTGGAACCACATGTCACGGCTACTGCCGGCTCGACCCCACGATAGCCTCCGAAGGCTGACTTTGCGGCACCATCATCGGACGATGTCGACGAGTTAATCTGGAAATGGGGGTGTGGGGCCGTCGGCTGGCAGGGGGTTTTGCGCACGAGCTCCAAATGTTGCCGTTGTCGGGGAAGGTCAAGAGCTCGCCGCACGGGACCACCGTTCCGCGTGGTCCAGCCGTCGGGCAAAGGCAGCGCCACTGCTTCGTACCAACAGCCGCCCCCTTTTGGCAGACGCCAAAGGACCACATCTTGCCGGGCGCAGAACCCTTGGGCATCGTGGGTGCGATGTAGTCGTCGGTCTTGCAGCGGGAGGCGGCCCACTGCTCTGCAGTGCAGCCTTTCCACTCCGGCCGGGACTGCTTCCACGGCTGGTACGACGGCATTGCCACCTCGGGGCCGGACGCAGCCGCCTGCGGCGGCGCCGGCGCGCCCGCGGGTAGTGCCGCTGTCCGCTGGTCAGAGCCGTCTGCCGCCTCGCCCGCGCCGGCGGCCGCGGGCGCCGCTGCATCGGCGGGCGGAAAGTACGCGTGCATGGTGCAGCGCCGCTGGCGACGGCGAAGGAGGCGGAGCGTGTCTTTGCCACAGCCAATAAGAACGTGCGAGTACGGTCTTGTTTTGGGCAAAACAAGAACGTGATTGCATCACTCGCTAAGGACGTGAAAACAAGGCCTTCCCCAGGGTAAGTACGTACGTATGTCTGAAAATTTTCTTCGCGCGCTTACGCGCGCGACGAGTTCACGCCCTACGGGCGTGTGGCCTGCGGCCACTAAGGTTGCCAAGCTCTGGTGAATGCGAAGCCCATTAACAAAACCAACTCACCTTCATCGGCGTAAGCTCCACCCCTCCCCTCCTCCGTGGCCTGGACACGGACAAGGCAAACGGCCACGGCGGGTGAAGGCGGGCCTAGCTGCACAACGGCTTGGGCGCGATGACAACTGGGGCGCAACCGTCCCCGACTCGGCCTGGTCTTCTGTTCATGGCCCGCCACAGCCCGCGACGCCGACGCCGACGCCGGGTCTCGGCTGCAGCGCTAGCGACGAGCCGCGAATCCAGTTCCTCCAAGGCCTTGAACTGCTCGAGGAGCTGCTGCCGTTCGCGACGATGCGCGAGGCCTTCAAAACGGCGCAAAGGGCCTGGCGACTCGCACTGGAGCGGGCTTGGGGCGACGAGAGCACCGAGGCGGCAGCGCCACTGCTGCTGCAGCTCGAGGCGCAGATCCGCCCCTCGCGCCTGGCAGCTGGGATAGTGGACTGGCGCAGTCGCCGATCGAGTTGGCGATCCGCTTGCGACGCTTGCACAGGCAGCCGCGACGATTACGGCGCCAGTGGCGGTGGCGGCGGCGGCGGCGGTGGCGACAGGCTCGGCGAGTGGCGGCGTCTGCGGGCATTGCTGTATGAGCTCGCGTGTGTTGTGGAGGGAGAGGTGGAGGAAGTGCAGGAGCTGCGGGCGCTGATGAAGGGGCTCGCGCCCACCCCGCCGCCCCACAACCCCACCGCCGACGGGACGGGAGGGGACGCCCGCCCGCCTCGGCGCAAACGGAGCGAGCCCCTGTCCTCGCGGGCTGTCAAGCGGCGCGGCAACCTCTCGCCGCTCCTGTCTGCCGAGGCGATGCCCGCCAGCAGCGCTTCCGGCGAGGCCTTCAGAGCTGCGCAAGGCGGTGATGCGGTAAGGGCGGCTGCGCAGGCGCCAGAGGCGGAGGCGACGGCGGCAGCGGCGGCCGAGGTAAACGCGGCGGAGGCGGAGGCGGAGGCGGAGGCGGAGGCGGAGGCGCAGGTGGAGGCGCAGGCGGAGGCGCAGGCGGAGGCGGAGGAGGCGGCGGCGGCGGCGGCGGAGGCGGAGGCGGAGGCGGAGGCGGAGGAGGCGGCGGCGGCGGCGGCGGCGGCGGCGGCGGCGGCGGCGGCGGAGGCGGAGGCGGAGGCGGAGGCGGAGGAGGCGGCGGAGGCGGCGGAGGCGGCGGAGGCGGCGGAGGCGGCGGAGGCGGCGGAGGCGGCGGAGGCGGCGGAGGCGGCGGAGGCGGCGGAGGGCGCCTTCGGCGCGCTGATCGCATGCGAGACCGCCGATCTGTGCGACGAGGGGGTTGAGGCGTCCAATGCGGTTGAGACGGCTCCCGATGCGGAGGTCCGCGGCTCCTTGCAGACCGAGGAGCGGCCGCTGGCTTGCGGTGGCACGGTGGAGATGGCGGCAGAGGTCGCGGCTTGGGCGCAAACGACACTCGCGCTGCGCGCGGAGTGCCGTCTCGAGGCTGAGAGCCGCCGCGAGCTTGAGGAGGAGGAGGCCGGAGGGGAGGAGGAGGCCGGAGGGGAGGAGGAGGCCGGAGGGGAGGCGTTGACGGAGTTTCAAGCGGCGGGCGCTCCTGGCGTGGCTGCGGAGACGGAGGTAGTTCCCGTGGCTGCAGGGACAGAGGCGCTCCCTGGGGCTGCAGAGCGAGGAGCGCCGGCCAAAGAGGAGGCGCCGGTGGAGGTGCGGGGGGGGGCGCTGAGGGAGACGGTCAGTGGGCTTGAGGCAGCGCCGGCGCCCGCTCGGCCAGAGGCAGCGGTGGCGCCGACGGAGGTGGAGAGCGGGGAGCGTGTCGAGGCGGCCGATGAGGAGCAGCCGGCAGTGGGGCAGCCGGCGGTGGGGCAGCCGGCGGTGGGGGCGTCTGGCGCAAAGGGTTGCGAGGAGGAGAGTGGGGTGGAGGCGGCAGCGGAGCCTCCGCGCGGCCGGCGTGTGCACTGGGCGGCCGGCGGTGCACTCTGTTCGGT
This sequence comes from Emiliania huxleyi CCMP1516, assembly GCF_000372725.1. Classification (NCBI taxonomy): domain Eukaryota; phylum Haptophyta; order Isochrysidales; family Noelaerhabdaceae; genus Emiliania; species Emiliania huxleyi. The sequence continues at coordinate 457,741 of NW_005196528.1, read as the reverse complement.
GCGACGCCGTGGTTCACCGAGACACCTCGCCGCCGCTGCCATTGACGCTCCCCCCCCCCCACCCCACCCCCCACCCTCACCACCACCCACCCACCCACCGCCCCCGGCCACTCACTCAGAATGCGCCGCCACCTCCACCTGCCTATGCCGTCCTGCCGACGGTTCCGTGCCTTTTGCCCGCAGGTGCGCGAGTACGAGGTGGAGCCAGAGGAAGAGGTCGACGAGGGGCACAACGCGTGGCTCAGCTGGTTTCGGGAGCACGCGGCAGCCCGCCGGATCCGCCGCATGCGTCGGCAAGCTGGCGAGCAAACCTCCGACGCGTCCCCCCTTCCAACCCTACCGTTGTGGGAGGGCGTCGCCACGCGCAGTAGTCTCGGTGCTGCAGACTGCTCGCTCCTCTGCGACGAGGTGCTCGAGGTCGCCGACGGGCGAGCGGAGGCGGAGGCGGAGGCGGTGGAGGCGTCGGAGGCGGAAGCGGCAGAGGCGGAGGCGGGGGTGGAGGCGGGGGCGGGGGCGGGGGCGGGGGCGGGGGCGGGGGCGGGGGACGAGGCGGGGGCAAAGCAGGGGGCGGAGACAGAGAAGGGGATGGCTGCGGGCGTGTCGCTCCCGTTTGCTCAGCCTGCCAGCCCAGGGACTACGCTGCGCAGCGCCATGAAGCGCAACCCGCGATGGTCCCCGTCGGTGCCGACGAATGGCAGCGCTCGACATGGCCTTAGGTTGGGGGTGCTGCCGCTACCCGGGTAGCGGCTTCCGTGCAGACCGGAAGTTCGACTGAAGGCTCGCTTCTTACCATCCGTGCTTGTGTTCGAAGGCGTCCTCGATTGCCGGGCCGCCCGCTTGCGTCGCGGCGGCTTCCGCTGCTCTGCTCGCAGCCTCCAGTGCGACGGTCCACGCCCGTGGCAGTAGGGACCTTCGGACGCACGGGAGCGACCCGCGGCCAGCGAATTGCGAGCACGCTTGCAGCGGCTGGGTATTAGGGGGCCCTCGTCTCCCCAATGATGCGGCGAGGGGGCACAGGCAGATGCCCGAGTTTGACATCCGTCAGATCCGTGTTTTTCTTGTCTTTCGGTACATCTCTCGCTTCGCTTCCCTCGCACGCTCGTCCGCCGTTCGGGCTTCGGCCATGGATGGTTCGATGGAGCTCGGCGAGCTCCATCGAACCATCCAACTCCGGTCACCGGGTCTGAACGCGCTCAGCCTCAGGAGGTACCAAACCGCGCGAATTCTGCACGCCTCGCTGCACCGCTGGCTTGACTGAATCAGGCAGCAGCAGGTTGCTGCTGCTGAAACAGCAGCAATCTGCTGCGCGGCCCCAATAACGCAAGTTAATGACCAGCATTGCTGCCGGGGGCATTCGAGCCGCCACAGCCGGTGTGCGGCTGTGCATTTCCACCTGCCCACGGCTACGCACATGTGCATGCACATGTGCGCTCGCATTGGATATGACGGCCCTGCTGATGGACCTGCGTCGCCTCTAGCTGCACGAGAGCAATGCCGCAGGCGGCGGCCGTGGCATACACTGCGAGCACACTGCTCGGCGACTGCCGGCACACTGTGAGACCATGGGTGTGAGGTAAAACCACGCTACCAGCGCTTGGTCACATCGGCCCCGAGGTCAGATCCGTCTACTCTGTTGATGACAATACTTGTCTACTGGCTGGAGCTAGGGTTGTCAAACGTTAACTTTGGGCCTAACAGTTGCACTATTGTTGGCTGAAATCCTCAACGTTGTTCAAGTGTTCTCCCCAGCCCAAGCTGTTACTGTTTGTTACTGTTGTTACTGTTGTTCAGTGGTCAGCAAGCAGAAAATGCCAAAAAACCCGGGTAAAACCCCAATGCAAAATACCTGGGGTTTCTCGGGTATTTTCGGGTTTTACCCGCACTGGACACTAGAGATCGTCGTGGGGGTCACTGCCAGGCCTTCCTTATTGTTGTTCAGCCGGCCTAACGTTAGCTACTGTTGTTGGGGAGCCCCACTGTTGTTCTGTTGTTACTGTTAACACTAGCAACACTGTTCAGCTCTTAACGTTTGACAACCCTAGCTGGAGCCGAGCAGGAGGGGGCCTGGCGCACAACCCCTGGTCAACTCAGGGTCCTCTTCCCCTTTAAGACGAGAACGATAAACGACTGCACTCCTCTCCCCCTCCCGCCACGGTTCCGCTGTGGACTGTGCAGCTCGAGCTGCAGGTGCAGACACGGTGCAGCATGCTGCATGCAGACGGGGAAGGCAGGGTTAGCCAGCTTATGGCGCCGTGCCATCTCGATGCGCCGCCCCGCATCGGAGGACGCATGCTCTCTCCATTTTCAGCTGCTGAAACTGACATGGGAGGGAATCGCCGCGCTCGTTTACATCGGCGTTCGTGAGAGTCCAATACTACGCTTCGGCCTCCTCGTCTTCTTCGCGGCGATTGGCGGCGCTGTTCCCGGAGGGAGGCTGGCTGCAACAGCAGCGGTGGCGGCCGCGACGCACAGCGTGGCCGCTACATGCGGCGCGCACAGGGATATCAGGCGCCGTCGTCGCCTGGAGCGCGATGACATGCCAGAAGGGGGCGTTCGGAGAAGTGCACGCCGAGAAGAACGGTGGCAGGGTTCGGGCTCCGAGTCGGATAGGGGGTCTGCCGCGCAACGGCGGCGCGGGAGCACGGCGCGATTAGCCGCGAAACGGGGTCTACCGACGTACGAGGAGCCGCCTGCGGTTGGGACGCCAGCCGAGACGGCTACGGCGCCGGCGGGCGCCGGCGACAGCAGCGCCGCCTGAGACATGTGTTCTGCTTCGCTGCGCGGCCTGAGAATAGGTTAAGGGGCCGGGGCACGGAGCTCAGAGGGCCTGGCGGTCGGTCGGTGCCCGCAATAGGGAGGTATAGGTAGGGCGTTTTGGGCTTTTGGCGCGAGTCAGGCCCCTTGACGGTGCCGGGGGAAAGAGATAGACTCAGACTCTTCGAAAAGAAAACGCTTGTTCCTTTTCACAACGAAGTCTAGCTCAAAAGAAAAACCAAGTCTCCAACTCGCTGCTCCCCGTAGCCCACGTAGCCGGCTGCGTCCTGCCTGGAGTGCGGTGTAGGAGTGGCCGGCGCAGGTTCGAGTGTTACCCACATGGTCGCATGCGCTGTACGCTGGCTCTCGGCGGCTGCTGTGGCCTCGCTGGCCCTCCTCTGGCGCCGCATTCGGCCGATCGTACGCTTGAGCGTTCACGCTCTGCAGGAGCGATCGCACGAGCTCTACGCGGCGAAGCGGTTTGATGAGGCGCTGGAGGCTGCCGCTGCAGCGAGGGATTTGGCACGCAATGAGCTGGGTGAGGAGTCGAGCACGCACCAGCGGATGATCTTCCACCTGGCCGCAGTGCTTGCGGCGATGCGACGCCACGAGGAGACGGGTGCATTGCTCAGTGAGTGTGAGGTGCTCGCATGCCGCATGCATGGTGACAGCAGCTTGGCGCTCGTGCCGATCTGCCACGCCCGCGCGGAGCTGCACGAAGCCGCAGGAGACTACGCTCTGGCCATCGCAGCACTTGAACGAGCGCGGGATCTGCGGCACGACTCGCTCGGTTCTGCGCATCCCGATTATGCTCGTTCTTGCTTCAACCTTGCCGGGCTGCTCTTGTGCCGCGCTTTCCGGGCGCGGGGCCATACTACGATGCACGTCCTCCTTAATCACCACATGCCTGCCTCGAAGGCGCCATGCAAACGAGGTCCTCGTCATGAGCGATCGGCAGCGCGCCGTGCTCGCAGGGCGCGCCGTAGACAGCGGGTGAGTTTGGGCGTGGTTGGTCTCCCTCTCGCTGCGGTTGCCTCCGTCTCACCGCGGGCAGCCCTTGTCACCCAGGCTAGAGGCGGCGGCCGTTTCCGCGGATGCGGAGCAAGCAAAGGAGTTTGTGCAGGTGAGCCAATGGCGCTTGGCGCACGGCGCGGTGGTCGTCACCGCACACACGCGATTGAGAGTTGTTCCAACCCTGCCAGGCATTGCTCGAGCTCATACTCTACGGTGGCTGGCCGAACCGTCTCAAAGAGCTTCCCGACTGCAAGGGCGCCATCGGGCGGCTAGAGAGCTGGCTCGCCGAACGCAACTTTCCTCTTCCTTCGGACCCCGCGCTGTGCGAGAGCAGTGATGACGGACTGGAGGTGTCTGACTCTGAGAGTGTGAGTGAAGCTGGCGGCGAGGCTGAGGGCGAGCGCCGAGCCTGAGGCCTGAGACTATTGTGCATCGTGTGCTCAGGTACTCGATTAACGATTTATGCTATATATGCACGATTATGTGGAGATACGCCCCGGCGCGATGGACGTGTGTGGTGTGACTGTGAGAGAGTTGATGAGGAGTGTACACGTCTCGCTCTCTCGCGGTGCGCGCTCTTTTGCCTTTCTTTCTTTCGAGACAGCAGACAGAGCTCAGAGGTACTTACCGCTTAGGAAGAGAGGTCCGCTCGGGGCGCTGGAGCAGCGCCTTCCTCCACGGCGGGCCGGCGGGCGTCGCGACTGCGAAGCGGTCCTCGCCCGGGGCGGCCTCGGCAGCGGCAACGTCGGCCGGGCAGAAGGCGGCCTGGAGGTACGCGTCGAACGCGGCGCGCAGCGCCGCGCGCACCGGTGCGGCCCTGTGCATGAGCTCGACCTGCGCGGCGCGGTACTCGTCGCGGCCTGACGGCAGCTCGACCCGAATCGGCGGCAACCCGTAGGCGGAGGCGTCATAAGGCGACGCGGCGACGTCGAGCGAGCGCGCCGCGATGGCCACCTCGAGCGCGTCGGCCAGCAGCTCCGCCGGCAGCCAGGGCGAGAGGCGCAGCGCCGCCTTGAGCAGGTCCATGTGCGCATGCACGCAGCCGGGCTGCTCGAGCCGCAGCTGGTCGATCCGCTCGAGCCGGCCGCCGTGGCGGTTGTGCCTCGCCGCGGCGGGTGCGAAGAAGCGCAGCGCGTCCACATGCGTGCAGCTCACGCCCCCCTCGACCGCCGCGTTGAGCGTCTCGCGGTCGACGCGCAGCTGCAGCGCGCTGCCCTGATAGCGAGCCGAGGGCGGCTCCGGCGCCCCCTCGGGGTGGTAGAGCATCGCCCACTCGTGCAGCCCGTAGCAGGAGGTGATTGGCGGCGCCGCCTCGGTGGCGGCGAGCACGTCGCGGTGCCACAGGAAGGGCGACGCGTCGGCGGGCACACAGGCAGCGGGGTCGTACAGCACGCCGCCGCCACCGTCGAGGACCTGCGCGCCGCGGAGGTGGAGGGTGCCGTCGCCCAAGTCGTCGGCGGTGGCGGCCTCGAGCAGCACCCCGCCGGGCGACTCGAGGGGCGGCGACCAGCGCGCGAGCCGCCGCGGCCCCTTCCCCCCCGTAACGCCGTAGTACTGCTCAAAGAAGTTGAAGACGGGGTGGGCCGTGTCGAGCTTGCGGAAGCCGTCGGCAGCGCCCGCCATGCGTGCCGACGGCTCGCCACGCTTGGTGAGGGCTGGCGGCGGCGCCGGCGCGAAGCCAGGCGAGAGCAGGCGGCGAACACGAGAGCGGTGCAGCTCTGCCGCCAATCGCCACTCCCGCTCGGGTATCAGTCGCGAAGAGGAGGCGCTGAGTGCAGCTGGCGCCGCGAGCAAGCCGACGGCGAAAAGAGGCATATCCACCCACCAGAGTAGGGCACAAGGAAAGCGTGCGCGTTGGCCACCCGCGTGCTGCGCCGCGTGCGCCACCGTGTCCCACACCAGGCGTCTGAGACGTTCGGGCCCTTGCCAAGTAGGGAGTCTGCAGCATAGGTAGGTAGGGGTGGGCTCACACCGCCTGTCCGGTGCCCCCGATCTTTTCGCGAGTTTTGGGAACGCCAGATCCTTAAGGCTAGATTAAAAAAAAGACCAAACGTCACGCTCGCGCCAAGCGGTGCAACCAGTAAGAAGCGCACCTGAGCGGCCACAACCAGTGCCGACCAGTGTCGACCACCGCCCGTGTATGGGCCGCCTCGCCGCCTCCCTCGAGGTGCTCAAGGGCGAGCTGCGCCGCGCCAAGTACGACGAGGGCCCGCTCGACGCGGACGCCCTCTTGAGCGGCGACCCTTCCGCGTACCTGCGGCTGCTGCACTTTGCGCTGCTGCGCTGCTCCACGGATGTCGCCCGCTGGTTGGCAGAGCTCGGCTACGAGCTCTACGCCAAGTCCGACGCGCGGTTCGTCGAGTGCGTGTGGCGGCTGATGAGACAGGAGCTCGGCTACCGCCACGCCCTCTCCACCAAGCAGTTCCTCTCCGCCGGCTTTGCCGAGCGCAAGTTGCAGCTGACCATCGAGAGCCTCCGCCTCGTGAGCGCAAAGCACGCCGACCTCGGGCGGTCGGCGCGCCGCCCGGTCGGCGTGGACTACAAGGCGCTGGCGGAGCTGGCTCAGCCGCGCACGCCAAACGCGGCAACAGCCGACGCGAGGCAGCCGCCTCTGACGGTGGAGGCCTCCCGGACGCGGGCGCCTCGGCCAGCAGCTGCCGCCGCTGCCGCGGCCGCATCGGCCGCCGCGGAGGAGGCCATAGCCGCCGCTGGCCGGCCCTCCGCTCCGCGGTCCTCTGCCGACAGGCGTTGCACCTCAGACAGCACGCTCCGCCCTCTCTTGCGCCCACCCTCCGCGCCCACCCGGGAGGCAATGCGAGAGCCGCAGCCGCCTGTCCACCCTCAGTCGCAGTACTGCATCTTTGCCGCCACCGCGGGCTCGCCGGCGGCCGAGTGGGGCGCTGAGCCCGCCGAACCAGCTCAGTCCGCCGGCCAGTCCGTTTGCGGCGGCGCTTCTCTGCTCGCTCCTCCAGCGGCGCCGCCTCTCGGCGGTGAAATCGCGCAACCGAGGTTCGACAGCCTCTCAGTATACGGTGCGGCGTCGGGCGGCGGCGCGGCACCAGAGCCTCTTGCCTCGCCCTACCTCGCCCTGCCCCCCTCCCCGTCCACGTTGGCGCCCGCGACGACCGCGCAAGTCGAGGCGGCGCCGCTCGAGGAGCTGTTTCTCTCTGACGCGCGCCCGCCAGAGGCGTCGCATGCGGAGCCCGCGGAAAAGGGACGCCTCGGCGTGGCGCGTGACGCGTGGCTCGCGGAGCCCGCTCAGCCAACTGCGTTGGCGGCGCTGCCGCACCCCGCTGGCGAGTCGCACACATTTCCCGCCGCAGAGCTGCAGGCTGCGAGCCGCGACGAGCCGAGCTGCCACCAGCTCGCACAGCTCGAGCGGATAGTCGGCGGCGCGTGCCGCGCCGTCGAGTCGCTGGTGCAGCACTCAGACGCCTCCTTCGCGCGAATCGGGGCCCGCCTCACCCTCCTCGAGGGGCGCGTCAAGCTCATTGAGGCATACCTCCCAGCCGCCGCCCCCGCCCCCGCCGCCGCCGCCGCCGCCGCCGCCGCCGCCGCCGTGATCCCGCCCGTTTGCAAATCGGGCGCCGAGAGCGCTGTGGCTGCCGACAGCTCTGCTGCAATCGAGGACTCCGCCGCAAAGGAAGGTCCTGACGAGTGCGACAAGGCCGCCACTTCGCCGCGCTCTTGCAAACCGCTGGCGGTGCGCGTTTGCAGCCCCGCTGTCAAACTCGAGACGCGGCCAACGGAGGCGTTCATCTCCGAGTTTGAGCGCCGGCTCGATCACACGCGAGCGCTGCTCGCCCACCTGGATGAGGCTGAGGACGGAGCAGCTGGCACCTGACACACTCTAATCGCCATCAGCCTCAGCCACAAGTGGAGCGGTGCATGAACACCCAGCAGCAACGCTGAGTCTCTCGGGCCGCACATACACCCCCCGTCCGATCAGTTGACAATTCACTGAGCCGTGGGAGCCTGAGAACACTTTATATACACTAGTGTGTGAACCAGGGCGACGGGCCCCGACGGCGGCGATGTTGCCGGTGACCGGTGTGCGTTATCCAAAAAAATCCCATGATTTAACGCAAACGCCCACCATTTCTCGGGGGGGTACGTGGTTACCCAGAAGAGCCGCAACGGCGCAAATGGGACGGTAGGAGTACTGTGGAAAAAGCCAAAAATCGTGTAAAAACCGCGACCTAGCTGCGCAACAAGCCGCAACCATCCGCAAATGCGCTCCGTCGGGGGCGCGCATTGCCAAAGAGAGGCTCATCCCCCTGGGAGACGTGGTAGATGGAGAGCGGTCGCTGGACGACGGAGTTTCCGACGTACATCACGCTGTCCGCGGCGGCTGACGCGCCGCCGACGGTGCGCCGCTTCGACGCCGGCCCTCCTCTGCTCTCGCGCAAGACGGGCAGCGCCGCGTCGCCGTCGAGCTCCTGCGGCGCGTACGGCCCTGTGAGCGGACTGTCCCGTGATTCTCGGGCGTGCCCCGTGAATCGGCGCAATGCACCTCCCAACTGTCGGGCGGGGGCGACGAGCGGCCGGCGCGCTAGAGCAAAAGAGACGAAACCGGGTGAGGGAACGCCGCACGAACATAGCGGACACGCGCGCGACGGCTCACCGCCGCAGCTGGCTTTGGCGGAAGCAGGTCGTGCGAGAGGGCCAGCTGCCGGTCGACGCGCGAGATGCGCCGCAGCCCGTCGCGAGTGAGCCACGCGCAGCACCGAAGGGACAGCCGCCGCAACGCCGGCATCGCGGCAACGGCGTCGAGCAAGAGGCTCGCCTAGAGGGGCGGGAACGGAGGGCGGCGGTGCGGGCAGGGCGCCCCGCACGATGCGCCACATGCTACGCCGCCCGCACCGCCGCCTCGCCGGCCGAATCATCGCAGGGCGCTACCCCTACGCCGGCGGTGCAACCGGAGGGCAGCAGCTCCGTCTCAGAGAGGTCGAGCTCCCGGAGGCGGGAGAGGCGGGCGAGGCGCCGCCCAAAGGCACGCGCACACAGCCGCGCGTCGGAGAGGCAGAGTGAGCGCAGCTGCACCAGCTCGAGCGCCTGTCGCCGCCGCGGAGGGGAGGCTGAGCCGCCGCGCAGGTGTGCGGGCAGGCGCTGCCGCGCGCCTCCTCAGCGTCGGAAGCAGAGAGGGAGCAGCCTCCGAGGTCAAGGAAGGTGAGCGAGGCTGCCAGCGCCGACCCCGGCCGGAGGAGTGTGAGCACGCTCCCGCGCTCGAGCGTGCAGCCGTGCAGCCGCAGGGCGGACATTGGCGCGCGCGAGAGCGACTGGAGCGCCTCGGGCGGAAGGTGTAGCCCAGAGAGGTCGAGGGCGCGCAGGCCAGGGCATGCGCCAAGGAGGGCGGGCACGAGCCGGTGCTGCGAGAAGAGGCAGGCTGGGGCCGGCCGCGAGCCGACAACCATCGTCGGGACGGCGAGGCAGCCGGCGAGGTCGAGGCTGCATAGTCCGCCGCCGCCTCTCCGCTTGAGGACGGCGAGGAGGGAAGTCATAAAGCGGCGCAGGTTGAGGCCGCGCACCGCCAGGCTCGCCAGGTCGTGGCCGTCACTCTGCTCAAAGGAGGCCAGTGCACGGCTCACCGTGGCTGGCGCGGCGGCGTGTTCAAAGCGCAGCAGCACGTGGTTTGCGGCTGGCGTGGAGAGCGCCGGCGGGAGGCGGCACGATATCTCGACGGCAGCAGCCGCACGCAGCCGCTCCTCGACCGCTGCTCGCCAGACAGAGTCGACCAGCCGGAGAGCGCCGGCACTGCGAACGTCGATCAGCGGCGCATCGCAACCGAAGAAGGGCGTCCCGTGGCGTCCCATGTCGACGATGCGGCCAACGAGGTCGGGCGAGGATAGCACGGACGCCGAGGCGAGCTCCTCCTGCGAAGCGAGCTCCTTCTGCGAGGTGAACTCCTCCTGCGAAGCGAGCTCCTCCTCGGCGTACAAGACGGGCGCACATCGCTGAAAAGAATTCTTCGAGACCTCCAAGCCCTGATAAATGAAAAACCCCGTGCCGCGCCTAGACCGGAAACTCGAGCGAGCCCAAGCAGCGCCGGGACGCTCCTCTCCACCGTGATGCTCCTCGCCATCGTCGTCACCACGACGTGGCTGCGGACGGGCGTCGCCCACGACATCGTGCGCCCGCTCTCCAACGTCGCCGAGATCCCTGCCTCGCCTGCCAGGAGCGGCGTCGACCTCATCGCTGGGCAGGTGCGCGGGTAGAGCTCTCCACCATACTCTGCCGCGATCCCGGCTGCTGCGAGCACGGCGCCGCCCGGTGCGCGCGAAATGACCCCTGCCGTTCCCGCGCGCACGCAGGTCGCCGAGGAGGACGTCGAGTGCCAATGCGCAAGCACGACAAATGTGCGCGCGTCCGCCGCCGCCATGCAGCCCCGGCCCTCCCCGCCGTCGATTTCGTCGCCGTCCGTGCGCGCGCCGCCGTTCACTCTGCCGCCGCCGTCGCCCCCACTTCCGCCGCCCCCGTTTTGCGCCTCGCCGCCGCCGCCGTTCTCCTTTTTCCCGCCGCCCGCGCTTCCCTCAGTCGCGCGCGCGCGCGGCTCGCCTGCGTCGCCGTCGCCCCCCCTCTCGCCGCCGCTCCCCTCACAGCCTCGTACAAGGGTGCCGCCGTCGGCGCCACAGCCTTCGCTCGCCCAAACGGTGACCCTCCCCCATCCCCCTCGGTACTGCCCCACCTTCTTCAGAACCAAATCCTCACCCCCCCCCCCCCCACTGCGCCCCGAATCAGGTGCCATCGCCACGTTTCCGTCGGATGAATTATGTGGAATTGTACCCCGGCCAGCCGTGGCGCGAGTAGCCAAACCCGTACCCGTCAGCCGATGCGTTCTTGAGCTTAAACGTTTTGAAGTGCTGGCCAGCCGCCGCACTTGCGACGAGGGTGCGAATGAGCTCGATGGCATACGCGTCCGGAAGACTCTGCGAAGCCAATGCAAACTCGACAGCAAGCGCGCATGAGCCGGTGTTGATTGCAACAAACTTGAAAAGGCTGCAGATTTGTGCGTTGTCGAGGCACGACGCGGTGAGGAGCCAGCGAAAGTCAAAGCACTTGTCGCGCTCGGCGTTGAACGATTTCGGTCGCGGAATATTGTGGAAAAGGGTGCGGCTGCGTGTCTCAAATTTGGTGAGCGCGATCGCGCGGGCCTCTTCCGGCCAGAGGCTCACGACCTTGTTCAAGAATGACGCGACCACATTCGGGTCTCCGCATGCGCGCATGAAGCTTAGCCCCTCTTCTGACAGCTGCTCCACAGCTGACATCGCTTGGTCGACCGTTCGGTCCACCGAATTCATGTTTCACCGAGGGCCAATTGGATTTCTTTTTTACTGGAGGGGGTGGGAGGAGAGCTCGCCACCTGACTTGTGGCTGCCTGTGGCTGCCCCAGCCACAAGCCAGATGGCATCCTGATGACCAACCTCCACCATTCCTCTCAACAGTAGTAAGCCAGGAATGGATCCCAAAGAAAAAGCTGGGACTCAGTGGAACCCGGTGCGGGTCGGCTTTGGCCCCCCCAATCCGGGGGAGTGCCCGCAACCGGCCACCTTCACGCCGGCGGCTCCGGATGCGGCGTTTATGTGGTCTGTGTTTGAGAATGAAGACCTTCTCGTCACCATCCTTGCGCACCTGCTTCTCGACGTCCGCGGTGCCAATCCAGCAAACAAGCCTTCGGATATGGGCTCGGAGGGGCCGATTGAGCTGGATCGCACCCTCCTGCCCCTCCTTATGGCATCCAAGCGTTTCCGCACGAGCCCCGTCGTGCCGCATCCGCTCAAGATCCGCAGCCGGTACGTCCTCATCGTGTGCTTCTTTGAAGACGGCTCGTATTGGCCGTCCCACGACACCCCTCCCTCTGACCTGGACTGGTCGTGCTACAACGGCAACCTTCGGGACCCCGGATTTCACCCGCTTCTGAAGGCCAAAATAGCCGAAATTGAGGAAGGTCGGCATTCTCAGCCGTGACTGTTAGGGGCGACGATCGGTCACACCGCCATCGCCGTCGGGGAGAGGGGGGACGACACTGCTTCTGCAGCGTGCACCTCGATCCTGTACCGTGTTTGTTATGACCCCCCCAATGAACACTCCAGTGAGGGAGGGCGAGACGATCGAGGGGTCATAGCAACTTGCAGACGTATTACACACACAAACAAAGCCTCGAGCTCACATGTCACAAGACACACAGTCAGTCTATGTAGCAAGCGCCCGCCAGCACGACGGGCGCCCTCGGCGTTCGGGGTGGCTCGGGGGTACCCCGGTGGTGTGGGGCAACGCACCACCTGAAATAGACACGCGAAAGCAGGTCGAAAGAGTTGGTGGCAATCCCCAAACCCCGCGAAACGTCATGTCGCCGGCGCTTAAATTGGCAGCTTGCACGCCGTCCACTCTCCAGTCATGGCCTCGCTCCTCGCCACCTTCATCGCCTCCGCACCAGCCAAGCTCGGGGTCCCTCAGGAAGCCCGCCCCACATACGGATCGATCATCGGCATCAAGGGACAGGGACAGACCATGAAGGTCCACGCCTTCCTCGGCGTTGATCCCGTGATCATCGTCGGCTCGACTGACCTGCAGTGGCAGACGGTCGAGGTCGCCTTCTCCGGGGGCAAGGTGGAGAGTGCAGTGGCCGAGTACTCGTCCCTGGCGGTCGTGACGGCAAGGGACAAGACGTATGTCGGAATCGGCGACCTGAGTGGCTCCGGAAACACCTACCCGTCTGGGCTGGCTATGACCGTCACCTTCTCGAGCGACACCGATATGGATGACGTCAAGATCAACTTTCATTCGCCAATCACGGCCATTACCACCAATGACCAGGCCACCTACCCCACCGTCGCCTTCAGCCACCTCCCCAACGGCTACGTCGCCTCCATCGTGCAGGACACGCAGCTCGACCTCTATGTTTTCGCCCCCTCGATCGAGATCAACACCGTCGAGCTGAGCGTCAGCAACATGGCGGACATGAAGATCACCCCACTCATTGACCACCTCCGGGCTATACAGGGGAACGACAAGTTTGGGCTCGCGTTCCTCGACGGCTTGCACCGGTCCATTGGCATTGCACAGGCTGTCCCGATTGCATCTTGCACCGAGGCGCTGACCCCCAGCGCCGGCGGGGCAACCTGGGTCTCCATTCTGTCGGATGAGACTCTTTCCCCCTCGATCGAGTACCTGACGGTCATCGTCGGCGCCATCTTCGACCCTCCTCCCTCGATGCCGGCCAACTCGTGCGAGTCATGCGGCGTCTCCACGCCCTCCCCCTCCCCGCCACAAGAGGCCAGCCTGCCACTGCCCTCGCCGTCGCCGCCACCAGGGGCCAGTCCCCCACCCTCCGACGCCAACAACGATGGTGCGAACCTCGGCGACGTGCCTTCCACACCGGCCGCCTCTGTCACCCTCGAGGCTGAGGGAGAGGACGACGGCAGCGGACGACCAGGTATCGCCGTCATCACGGGATCGTCTGCGATCGCCGCCGTTTTGGTGACTCTACTGGTGGCCTTGACTGTGTGGGGGAAGAAGCTCTCTCTGCCCAAAGATAGCCCGCAGGTCAGCAAGGCATCGACGAGCAAGGACGAGGCTCCCCAGAGCGCTTGATCGCCGGCGTCCACCGCTCCAGGCTCTGGCGGCTGGCCTGCGAGCCGTGGGGAGAAGCTGGGAGAAGCCGAGACGGCGGTAAATGGGCAGACGGATATCCGCCGGGGCACTCGAGAGGATGGAGCTTGGAGGGAAGATTTCCCGAAGGGCATTATGTATTTATTATCATTGTTTTCTCTATCGTTCGTCCTTGGAACTGTGTCTGTGACTGTGCGTGTGAGCGATGTGGGGATGTATATGCCAATATGCGGGGTGTGGTACCAAAAATGACCCTAGGAGACACGTTTTCACTCCCCCTCGTCACGGCCCTCTAACAAGGCAGATTCATCCCACCGCGCGTATACACACACACACACACACACACACACACACACACAGAGAGAGAGAGAGAGAGAGAGAGAGAGAGAGAGAGAGAGAGAGAAGAGAGAGAGAAGAGAGAGAGAGAGAGAGAGAGAGAGAAGAGAGAGAGAGAAGAGAGAGAGAGAGAGAGAGAGAGAGAGAGAGAGAGAGAGAGAGAGAGAGAGAGTTTCAATACCAACCATGCTTGTGGTTCGCTTGCTCGGCATGCAGAGCGCGCCGCAGCTCTCCGCAGACGGCAGCCTCCCCTCGTCAGAACGGTTGGCACGCCGAATTTTTTCTTTTTTACCTCCTTGCTGCGGCGCCCTTTGCTAGCGGCAAGGCGGCATGGATCAGATTTTCCGACCACGCTGCTTCCCCGCCCTGGACAAGCTCTTCAGCGCTGGCCCCGGACCGCCATCGCAGGAGGCGCTCGCTGAGTTCATGCGGAGCACGCACGCTGCCATCACTGAACATGTCGACGCGGCATCGCACTCAGTGTTGCGCGCCGCGGTGCACGGAGGGCGCAACCTTATGGAGGAGTCTGCGGAGGAGGACTCACACTGCCAGCCGATCGAGGTATTTGGCGTCACCGCCACGGTTGTCGGCTTGAGTATACTGCTCGTCGGGGCGGTCGTGGCTGCGCGCAGCAGATTAGGGCGCTCCGGCAGAGGGACCGTCACATACACGCAGAGGGACCTCGACCTATCCCTCGTGTGAGCCTTTAAGAGCTCGCCTGTACGTGTCTCCTCCTGTCCGTGTCGTCCGTGTCGTACGGTGCGGACGTGCGCCTCCGTGCGGTGCTCAAGTCCGCCGTCGTGTGTGGTCGCATGGCGCACACGCTACGTGTGTGTGGGTGAGGGTGTGAATGAATCTGCCGGCACCATAAATGACGCGCTAGGAGACACGCTTTCACTCCCCCTCGTCACTCCCCTCCTCATCGGAGACCGCTCCGCCCGGAGGCATGCGCGCCAGCTTCTCGGCCAGGCGCGCGCGCTTCGCTTCCCTCCACGCCTCAAAGTCGGCGCGGCCGCGCTTGGGGGCAGACGACGACGAAGAGGCGGCGCCGACCTCCTTCCCACCCTCGCTCTCCTCCTCTCCCTCGCCACCCTCGCTCTCCTCCTCCTCCTCCTCCTCCTCCTCCTCCTCCTCCTCCTCGCCCTCCGCCTCGCCCTCCTCCTCCTCCTCGCCGCCCTCCTCGCCCTCCTCCGCCTCGTCCTCGCCGGCCGCCTCGACGACGATCATCTCGAGCTCCTCGAACACCTCACCCAGCACGGCCTCGAGCACCCGCACGTGCCGCTTCTCGTCGCCCCGCGCCGCGCTCGCCCTCGCCGGCCGCGCGCAACCTCCGCCCCCGCCCGCCTCGCCATACTTGCCGAGGGTCATCGCGCTCAGCCAGACCGCCGCCCCCTCCAGCCCGGGCCACGCGTCCTCGCACGTCCCCTCCGCCTCCTCCTCCTCGCCGCCCACGCCCGCGCACCCGGAGAAGACTTCGGACAGCAGGATCGCCTCCGACACGCCGCCCACCTCCGGCCAGCCGCCGGCCGACGCCAGCTTTGCGATCCGTGCCTCCCGCAGCTCGGACACCGTCTGCTCGGGGATGGGAGACTCGCCGCGCGCCGTCGCGGCGAGGAGCGCGCACGCCTGCCAGTTGCACGCAAACAGCCGCTCGAACGCCGAATCGGCCCGCGCTTGCGATTCCTCCTCCTCCTCCTCGCCCTCCGCCTCGGCGTGCTCCGCCAGCGAGAGCAGCAGGCCGCAGCACAACATCACCGCGCTCGTGTCGTTGCTGTACTGCGCGAGCAGCGCCGCCGCCGCCTCGTGCTCGCCAAAGCTGAGCAGCAGCGGGGCGAGCACGCGCCGTGCACACATGGCATCGCCCGGGTCAAGCTTCAGACACGTCTCGAGCGTCTCCCTTGCCGCGCCGTGATACTTGCTCTGATTGAGCTCGATCCAAATCTCCGCCAGCCGAATGCGCGTCTCCGCGCTCTCTTTGCGCGCCAGCAGCGTCTGAAGCAGCGCCGCCCGCTTGAGTAGCTTCTGCGCACCCGAGGATGCAGCGATGCTGGCGTGAGCGTTGCGGCTCTGGTCGGGCATGTACTTGTTGACGCCAGGCGCGGCCCGGCCCTTGGCGGCAACCGCGGCTCTCTCTTTTCTCGTTTTTTTCTCCGCGCCAGGCATAGCACCAGGTCCTACCGAGACCAAGCAAGGGCACGCAGCCATGCACCAACAGCGTAAAAGAAAAAGACGGCGAGTAGGCGTGTGGCATCGGCGGGCCCACTGTCCGAACACAACTCGGCCTTTGATATCCGGGCGGTGCGGGACCGAATCGAGAAGGACCAGGCGAGGGGGGAGGCGACGCGACTACTGCGCAGTCTGCGGCCCGATGCGGAGCCGGGGGGGGGAGAGGCGGGGCCGTCGGCGAATCCGGGCCCTGCCCCCCCCCCTTCCCGAGGGGAGACGAGAGCTAGGCCCCCCCCCACGAGCGGAGTGGACGGCCGGCGCGTGGAACCACGGCTGGAACGGCCGCAGGGGCAGGGGGCATCCCCCGAGGCCCCGCCCCAGGAGTTGCGACGGCCGGCACCGCCACCAGGCCCGCCCCCACCACCACCGCCTCCGCCCCCGCCGTTGGAGCGACCGCTGGGTCGAGGAGCCGCCCCTGAAGTTCCACACCAGGCGGTGCAGCCGCCAGTGCCGCCATCGTTTCCGCCACCCACACTGCCATTTCCGCCCCCGCCACTGGAACGGCTGCAGGGTCGTGGGGCCGCCCCAGCGGCTCCACACCAGGCGTTTGGGCCGCGAGGGCCGCCACCGTACCCGCCGCCCCTGCTACCGCCTCCACCCCTGCCGCCGGCGGGGCCGCCACCGTATGGACCCGCTCGGAATAACCTGGGGGGTCCGGGACCACCCCGCCGGAGGCTAGAGTACCCGGAAGGAGGAGCTGGGAGAGGGGAGGGGCCGCAGTACGATAACGGGCCCGCCGGCGAGCCGGAAGGCCGAGGCCGGAGGGCCCCAGGGGGGGCTTGGGGTCAGCTGTCGGAGGAGGTGAGAGACGAGCTGACGCGGCCTCTGCGGGTAGAATCGGGACGTACGGACGGGCCGAGGACGATAGAGAGACCGCGGGGGCGGGCACGAGTCCTCGACCGAAGAGAGCCGGCCTCACTTCACGGGGAGGGGCGGCGTGGCGATCCAGTGCCGCCGCCCTCGCCCGAGGAGTTGGGCATGGGATCACCGGAGGTGGAGTCAACAGGAGCAGGCAGAGTGGGCGAGACGGCGGCGGGGCCGCGGCCGAAAAAGGCTAGGAGGGGGGGTCGGGCCCCGCATCCGTTGCCCAACCAGCGGAAAGCGAGTGGGGGGAGGACCGAGGGGATAAGAGGGCCCCTCCAGACCGAGGGGGGGAGGCCAGACAGGGAAGCCTCGAGGGGTGACGTCGAGTGAGGATGTACGTCGTGTGCGTGTCTGGTGTTTATTAGCTCCGAGTAGAGGGGGCGCTCCGCTGCTAGGGGAAACCTGGAGCGCGGACTAACCCTCGGAGACCCGTGTTTACTTTACGGCCCTTTCCCTGCGAACGCGCACCCCCTGGGCTAGGGCTCTCTTGCCCGCAACCCGATGCCAATCATCCGGCCCGCTGGGTGCGCTTCTCAGCTCCCCGGCCCTGGGTGTGCGGTTGCCGACTGCACTCCAAGTGCTCCAAGTGCCCCCAAGCAAGTGGCAAAAGGCTTCTTGCGCTCGGCCCCAGTGGGGGGTGCCCGCGCCGCCTAGCTCTGCGGACGGCCCCCCCCACCCTTCATGTAATCATGTAGTCCCCACAATCGCTGACGTGTGGGATCGCTTGTCATGTGAGAGGGCGCGTTTTGTTCTTGACCACCCAAGACAGCTTGGAGACCTCCCGGTCACGCTACATTTCGTTAACGATGGTCGCTAAACGACATCGCTATTGGCCATCTGCCTCCTGCAGCCTCTGTTGGGGCGGAATGCGCGGGGTTTTCGGCGCGATGCCTACCGAGACCAAGCAAGCAGCAGGCCACGCACACAACAGCGTAAGAGAAAAATAATGACGCCCCAGCGCGTGACAATTGGCAAACGGCTTCTTACGCACATCGCGCGCCGAGCGACAGTGTGCAGCTTCTCCGCTCGCGGCGAGAGGACCGGCGAGGCGACCGGCGTGAAGGTCGCGGTCGCGTAGGGAATGCGGGCGGCGGCGCAGCCCGGCTGCACGGCGGAGAGGGCTGTGGGCCAGAAGAGCATCATGGTGCCAAAGGTCAGCTCGAAAGACACCTCCAAGGTACCAGCGCCGACGAATTCTTTTTTAGTCTCCCACCAGTCTTCCGGCGATCGATGTTTCTTGTTCTCCTCCTACAAATGCTCAAGAAGGTGCGCAACAAGCTCTCGAAGCGGCAGCACGAGGACGAGGCGAGCTGGTCGACGCGGTCGTGGCTGTCGCTGCAGGCCCAGCGCATGTCAGTCGCGCTGCAGCTCGCGGCGGCGGAAGAGATTGCGACCAAGCCCAGGCTCGCCGCGGCGTCGGAGGACGCCGCCGTCGCCTAGACTCCCCTGCGTCACTACGTGCCTCCCCGTCTTTGTAGCCTGGCGTTTGTGCCCCGTTTGTGCCGCGTCCCGTGCCCCCGAGTTCATTTTAATTAACCAAATGCTCAAGGAAGAAAACGGACAACCCAAGGGAGGGATGGGAGGACGGCACGCCGCGCCACCACACAAAACAGATCGACAAAGACCGCGCTCGCCAAATTATTCTCCGCCTCCTTTGCAACGCCGAATTACCTTGATGGATTGCCGTTATCACCCTTCCCACCACGACCGGAGGACCTGCCTTAGCCAGCTCGAAAAAGACGAGCAGTCCTCCTTTGGTCTTCGCGAGTCGGCCTTATATCACGCACCATCTCCCAACCAAGGCGGCATGATGCTGCTCTTCGCCACCACGCTAGCTGCGCCGCTGCCCGTCGGTCGACCCGACGAGCTCGGCGCCATGATGCTCGGCGCTCTCCGCGACAAGGACGAGCGGAAGACAGAGATGGGCGCGACAGTAAAGCTGGGTCTCGCCGCGATCTCCGGCGACGAAGGAGCAATGGACGCGGCATCCGATCAGGCCGCGGGCATGGCTGCCGACGCGGCCGCAGACGCTGCGATGGCAGCGGTCGAGCACGGACCAGCAGTGATCTCCTTTGCAAAGCTCCTGGCCAAAGAGGGCTACCAGGGCATCAAAGAGGCCACGAAGGACGACGGCAAGCAGCAGTCCAGTTCCGGTGAGGGCCAGGCGCACGGCGCCTACGCATACGGAGGTGGCCAGCCGGGTGGGAAGCAGTGGGGGTACGGCGGTAAGCACTGGGGCTACGAAGGCGGACAGCCGGCATCGGGATATGCTTATGATGGGCAGCAGTCGGGATACACATTCGCAGCGAAGGAGGCGGCGGAGGCGGCAAGGAAGGAGGCAGCGACATTCGCAGCAAAGGAGGCGGCGGAGGCGGCAAGGAAGGAGGCAGCGGCTGCGAACGCTGCAAGGGCGGACCTAGCGGCCAAGGTGGCGGCGGCGACGAAGGCAGCCATGGCCAAGACGGCAGAGGCGAGCGAAACAAAAGCGAGTCTGGAGGCGAGGCTGGCCGCGGCAGAAGCAAAGCTTGCGGCAGCGGCCCAGGCGGCCGAGATGGAAACGGCAGCGGCTGAGGCGGCCGAGGCAGGGGCTGAGGCGCTGGCCCAAAAGATGCAGGCGGAGGCGGCTAGTTGGAAGGCAAAGGCGGAGGCGGCGAGCGGCTTGCAGACGGGATACGGCGTCAGCCAGCAGTTGCTCGGGCACACCTCAGGCGAGCTCCCTGCTGGCTGGGCCTCATCTACGCTTCAGGGCCAGACCTACTACTACTGCGAGAGCGAGCACCCGCTCGGAGGCAGGCTCCCCCCCTCGCAGTGGGAAGTGCCCGCTGTCCCGTGCGCAGCGGCCTCCTCCAGGACCGAACGCAAGGGCCAGTGCACGTTCCGGGACGCCAACCTCCAAGACAGTGGCCCGCGGTGCTACATGGAGGGCGTCGGCGAGTGCGCTGGCCAGTGCCTCACACACGCCTTCAAGCCCGCGTACTACACCAACGGCGTCTGCTACGACTCCATGGCCCAGTGCACCGCCGGGATCGCCGCACAATCCAACTGGATGTCGGTGACCGGCCACCACCGCTGCTACGAGTACAAGAAAGAGCGCGGCCGGTGCGTGCCGAAGGACGCGAAGCCTGCGCGTGGCTGCTACAACGACCCGGACGAGTGCGAGGCGTTCGGAGCACCGGAGCGTACACCGGAGCGTACACCGAAGACTGGGCTCTGCCTCACCACAACCGCCGATTTCGCAGCAGCTATTGGCATGGCCGCCAGCTCCTGTCAAGACAAGAACTATTGGGCGTGCGTAAAGACGCACAAGTCGAACGCCGATTGCAAGGCCTTGTGCGAGGACGACACCCACTGTCTCTCCTTCGCGAATTACCCGATGGCTCGTCTCGCCGCTGACCAAGAGCACTTTGTTGTCGGCCAGCCAAACGGCGTGACCTGCCTGCTGTTTCACAGCGCCCCGACAGACCCCTCTAGGGCCACATGCGATGGAGGCAGCGTCTTTGAAGAAGTGCGCAGTCGCCCACTTCCGACCCATCCGCCGCCGCCGCCGCCGCCGCCGCCGCCGCCGCCGCCGCCGCCGCCGCCACCGCCACCGCCGCCGCCGCCGCCGCCGCCGCCGCCGCCACCGCCAGCCTCCGTGCAACCTCGCTCGGGCGGCCCGTCGTGCGACTGCAACTATATCGGCGTGTCGGGAGGCTACGAGCACCAATCCACGAGTATGGGCGTCTTCACGCGCACAGGGACGGTGGTGAATGGCCGCTGGGTCTACAAGAACTCGGAGGACCAGTACCTCTACTTTCCCTCTGGCTACATGTGGATGATTAGTGACGACTACACCTCTGCGTCTGCTGGGGTGGTCGACTATTCGTATTCAAACGCCCTCTGCCCTAACGATGTCGGCTCAAACTTCCAGAGGTGGGACGGCTCGGAGTGGGGCGGCAGCGTCGCCGTCGTCTGCTACTCGTGGTGGCAAGGCGGCCGCGGCGGTCGATACAACGACTACCGCCACGGACGCGACGATGACGACGGCGACGACAGCTACGATGATCGTCGCCGCCATCGCCGCGACCGTGACGACGACGACGGCTACTCCTACGATTGAACGAGTTGCAACTCTGCGGTCCCGGGGCCCTAGGTGGCTTGAAATGGATCGCGCCGACGCCGAGGCAGAGCCCGCCCTGCTAGTTCTTCCGGCTGACTGACTTCTGTGCTGTGTGACTATTTTCTCTCTCTCACCTTGTATAGTGCGTGTCCACTGCAGTACGTCCTCTCTGTTCTCACTCTGTGTATTGCCGTTATGTGCCAATGTATCAGTTTTAGACTTTTCTCTCAGTTTAGAGAGAGAAGACATTTGAGAGAGATTTTTTAGCAATACCAAACAACTCTAACACTCACACGTCATTTGGGGCCTGGAGCCCTGTTCACGCGCGCGCGAGACGTGCAGACAGGGTTGCCAGGTGAGAGCGAATGGCGCGGTTCACGCCTCGCACAACAGAGAGAGAGATGCGCTCTGCATGGTGGGACATAAAAGAGAGCGAGTACTTGGGCGAGTAGGCCGTGCGGTCGACGCTGCCGCGCGCGACTTTGCGCGCGAGGCGGCGCAGCTTGAGAACGGCGGTGGGCGAGAAGCCGCCGCCGAACGTCTCGTGGAGCAGCAGGTTGAAGTTGTTGCGCTTGACAAAGATCGCGTCGTGGTAGAAACCGCGATGCGCCTTGACGTAGCCGTGGCCGGTCTTTGTTTGTTGACATTTGTTATGTTTTAGAACAAACAATACTTTAAGCGCGAGGAGGAGCTCATCGTACCCTACATGCGCAATTTGTATTTGACGCTGCATGCAGGGAGATGAGAGCTCCTCCTACGAGACCGTCGCGGGCTACCTGTGCCTGCCCTCCCCAGCGGGTCCGAATTCGACACCATCCCCCAAAGGCACCCGAACCCATGCCATCCTCGCTCGCGCTCTCGCCCGACGCTTCGGCGGCTGCCCGCCGCCGCCGCCGCCGCTTTGCCTTCCGCTCCCGCTTCGGCAGCAGCGTGTAGTTCGGGCCGGTCTCGGCCACACCCTTCAACACGTCGTCGGCGCTCACCAACTCGACGCCGCCCTCTTCGGGCGGCAGGGCGGTCCCCGCCGCCCTGTCGGCCCTGTCCATCTCGTTCCTATATTCGACGTCTTGCTCATATGCGTTTTCGGGTTCCGATTCGTTTCCGATTCGTTTCCAGTTCCCCTCCCTGACGAAATTCTTGCCCTCTCCTTTTTACATACATAATTTAAGGATGCACTGTGTGAGGCCACACGCGCCGCCAAACGACGCATATCTCGCGTAGGTTACACAGGCGTTACACACACCCCACTAACACCGCCGTCCTCAAGCTGCGCCGCCTCGGGCGCAAAGTCGCGCGCGGCAGCGTTGACCGCACGGCCTACTCGCCCAAGTACTCGCTCTCTTTTATGTCGCCACCATGCAGAGCGCATCTCTCTCCTCCGCTCTGTGCTACTGTGCTTGTGCGAGGCGTGAACTCCGCGCCCCGAACCAGCGCCCTAGTCTGGACGATTTTTTGCGCTATCTCCCCGTATCTCCCTCTATCTCCCCGTATCTCCCTCTATCTCCGCGACATAGGACAACCGTTGTCCGACACCCCGAGTACAGTACCCACGCACGCGCACCTCCACGCGCATATGCGCTCCAAGTGCAAGACTCACGCCAATCCTCGCCTGCTTCGCCGCTCCGCCCGCGCATGCGCTCCAAGTGCAAGACTCACGCCATCCTCGCCTGCTTCGCCGCTCCCGCGAAGCTGGGCACCAGACCCACCTTGCGGAAGGCCGTGTACCAGTCTAGCTTGGCGTACCAGTAGCTAACCTCGGCCTTCTCGGCGTCGTCGCGCTCGGCCCACTCCTTCTCCGCCGCCGGGAGGAAGACCTTGCACATGTCGGTCTTGACCAGCTTGAGGGTCGTCACCACGTCGATCCCGCTCGCCGCCTCCGCGCTCTCGAGCCGATCCCACTCGTCCTCGGACGGCGGCGCGAGCCCCTGCGCGGTCACCTGCTGCGCGAGCCGCGCCAAATCGACCGGCCGGCCCTGCACCAGCGCCGTGAGCAGATGGCCGCTGACCGTCGAGGGCAGGATGGCCTTGCCGCTCACCTGCGTCAGCGCGATCTGCTCGATGCTCTCCTTTTGGCCCTGCTGGAAGCGGCGCCACGACGCGTCCCACACAGGCGGCTTCTTGCCGGCGGGCGGCACCGCGAGCTTCCACGGCGCCGCAGGCGTGTACGTCTCTGTCGGCAGCTGCATCGGCGCGCCGCCCTGGCTGGCGCCCGCGGCCGACGCTCCGCCCTGGGAGGCCGCCGGGCCCTGGGACGCGCCGCCGGCCACGTCCGCATGGGCGGTGCGCCAGCGCTGGATCAGCTCGATGAGCGCGTTGGCGCCCTGGGCGGTGATGCGGGCGCCGAGGGCGAGGAGCGACTCGCTCTCCGTCGGCTTGGTGTGGCAGATCTTCATGACCAGGTGGTCGGCGAGCACCGAGGCCGGCGCCATGCGCAGCCGCGCCGCCTCCGCCGTGCGCCACTGCATCAGCTGTCGGTAGAGCGCCTCGTGCGCCTCGGCGCGCGCCACCTGGCCGCGCGCCTTCCAGTCGTCGAGCGTGCGCGTCCAGTGCAGGATCGCGCTCGTGACGGGCGTCTTGTCGGCCCCTGGCTCCAGCTCGGCCTCGGGCACCATCGACACGTCGATGCCCGCCGCCTTGAGCTTCTGCAGCGCCTTGCTCACCTCGAGCCGCGTCGAAGCTGCCTTCTCCTGCTCGACCTTGTCGTCGCGGCGCACCGAGTCGGGCACCGGCAGCATCAGCGCCGGCATCGGCACGCGCGCGAGCTCTCGCAGCTGCTGGTGCCCCTTGGGAGTGACGTGGTACAGGTCGTACGCGCCGAAGCCCGACGGGTTCTTCTTCTGCGTGCGGCTCAGCAGCCCGGCGGTCACCAGGAGCGGCACAAAGTCCTTGAGCGTCTGCCACGAGCGCTTGGGCTTGAGCGCGGCGCGCAGCCCGGCGAGCGGCGGCGTCGCCATGCCCTTCTCCATGTGCGACATGACGCCGTGCCTCGTCGCCGCCGTGAGCAGCAGCCGCGCCTCGAGGGCGTAGTTGCGCTCGACGTCGCCCGCGAAATTCTTGCGCCGCACGCAGTTGTCGCACGTGCCGCACGCCGCAAAGGGCGCGGTCTCGCCCATCAGGCGGAGCAGCGCGACCCACCGGCAGTCGCTCGTGTTGTTGGCGTAGCCGCGCAGCTTCTCGGTCGACTCGAGCACGCGCTCCACCTGGCCGTGCGGCAGGCCCTTGGTGTAGAACTCGCCGCTGTACTTGGCAAAGTCGGCGTCGCTCGCGATCATCTCGCACCGCGCGGGACCGCCGTCGCGCCCGGCTCTCCCGATGTGCTGGTAGTACTCCTCTGCGGTCTTGGGCGCGCCGTAGTGCACGACGCGCCGGATGTCGGGCTTGTCGATGCCCATGCCGAAGGCCACCGTCGCGCAGACGACCGGCAGCTGGCCCGAGAGGAAGCGCACGTGCACGCTCTCGCGCTCCTTGGCGTCGCGCTTGCCGTGGTAGAAGTCGGCGTTGATCTGGCGGTGCTGCAGGAAGGCGGCGACGCTCTCGGCCTCGTTCGTGGTGGGCACGTAGATGAGCGTCGACGAGGCCATCGCGGCGCCGTTGTTCTCGAGCAGCTCCTGCACGAGGCCGCCCAGGCTCTCTGCGAGCCCCGCCTGCTTGCGCGACACCTTGATGGCCAGGTTGGGGCGGAAGGACGACTGCTTCTGCACGTACGGGTTCTGCAGCGCGAGGGAGCGCACGATGTCCCGCTGCACGTTCGGCACGGCCGTGGCGGTCAGCGCCATGATCGGCACGGTCGGCATCCGCTGGCGCAGCTCGCCCAGCTGGCGGTACTGCGGCCGAAAGTCGTGCCCCCACTCGCTCACGCAGTGCGCCTCGTCGATGGCGAAGAGCAGCAGGGGATTGCGCGCGTGCAGCTGCGCCAGGCGGTCGAGCCCGTCGGCCATGAGCTTCTCGGGCGACATGAACACGAGCGGGAACTCGCCGTCGAAGGCGCGCCGCTCGACGTCCTTGTCCAACTGCGCCGAGCCGCAGAAGGCCGCCAGCTGGCGCCGCCCCTGCCCGACGGTGTTGTTGAGGCGCTCGACCTGGTCGGTCATCAGGGAGATGAGCGGCGACACGACGACCACCGTGCGGCCCGTGTGCAGCGCGGGCAGCTGGTAGCATATGGACTTGCCGCGGCCCGTCGCCCAGAAGACAGCGACGTCCTTGCCCGCGAGCGCGGCCTCCACGACCTCCCGCTGCCCCTCGCGGAACTCGTAGCCGTAGTAGTTCATGAGGGACTGCTCGATTCGGGCCCTGTCGGCCTCGGGAAGCACGGAGACCCACGGCGCGGAGGAGAGGCCGGCGTCACTGGCCAGCGCCGCTGGCGGCGGCGGCGCAGGCGCCAGTGGCGCAGGCGCCGGTGGCGCAGGCGCCGGTGGCGGCGGCAGTGCCGCCGGCTTATGTGTCAGCGCAGCTTTCTCGGCCGCCAAGGCAGCGGCCTCCCACGCAGCGTCGTCGATGTCGTCGAGATCGTCCATGTGCATTGCTGCAAGAGCAGGAGGAGTGCCCGGCGGCTGCGGCTGCAGCGGCTTGGACGCGGCTCCCGCCCAGCGCAGCTGCAAATTCTTTTTCTTCAGCTCGCTGCCACTTGTTTATGTCTTGTCTTGCGAAGGCGCTCGGGATCGCTAGCAAGCATACATCAAGATCTCTGCGGGACACCAGTAGATTTGTTGAGTGGAGATCGTAGATGCCGATCAGAGATCTTCCACACACAGCATCTCTCACAAAACTCAGAGATCTTTAACTGAAGATAGAGATCTTGAGCTGCCGACATCGGCACCTCGAGATCTCTGGCCGGAGACGGAGATGTTGACATCGCGCCAAAGGGGCCTAGAGATCGTGTGCGCCGACTGGAGATTGCAAAATGGCGCGAAAAGAGGGTGGAGATCCGCTTGAAGGTGTGAAAGGAAAAGAGCATCCCCTTGGAAGGACGTCGATTCCCCCCCTGACACGCCTCCCCCACAAGTCGAGATTGGAGATTGGAGATCGGAGATGAAGATCGGAGAAGCAAAACATGACGTTGAAGATTGGAGATTGGAGATGGAGATCGGAGATCTGACTGGATCCGGCAAAATATGACGCTGGAGATTTGGAGATTGGAGATGGAGATCGGAGATGATTTTTATTTTCATTTTTTTATTTTTGGCCCGAAGAGCCTGCGGCGCCGGTTTTAACTTTACGGTGTGGGGGAACCATGCGTGAGTGAGCTTTTTATTATCAAAAAAGAAAAAGAGGATGACAGCGGCGTCATCTCCAATCTTGCGTCGACACATCTCCGAGGGCGGCGCAGCCAAGCCCGAGTAGTGGTCTTCTTGAGGCGCGTCAGCGCCGAGTCCGTGAGGAGCGGCCCCAGCTTGCTGGGTGCGGCCCCGCCGCGGGCCGTAGCGAGAATCGCGCAGCGAGTCGGCCGGAGAGGTTAAAACCGGCGCCGCAGGCTCTTCGGGCCAAAAATAAAAAATAAAAATAAAAAATCATCTCCGATCTCCATCTCCAATCTCCAATCTCCAGCGTCATATTTTGCCGGATCCAGTCAGATCTCCGATCTCCATCTCCAATCTCCAATCTCCAACGTCATATTTTGCCGGATCCAGTCAGATCTCCGATCTCCATCTCCAATCTCCAATCTCCAATCTCGATTCGGGGGTCGGGGGGGGGGGGGGGCTCGAACCTTCAAGGAGATGCGCTATGGATTCATTCACACCGCACATCTCCGATCTCCAATCTCCAATCTCCCATTTGACCCCTGCCGCCGCCAGCTGCGATCTCCAATCTCCAATCTCGATCTCCAATCTCCGCCCCGGCGGTGGATGCCCGGCGCGAGGATCTACGATCTGTGTTCTCCATCTCCAATCTCCACCTTTGACCCTGGCAACTGCCAACACGATCCACAATCTGTGATCTCAATCTTTCATCTTCAACCAAGCCCGACTGTGTGGTAGAATCGGCTAGGATCTCCACTCCTGGTCTGCGATCTACTGTCTGCGATCTACTACTCTCTCGCAGAGATCTCGATTACTCCTAGCAAGGACCTCAAACCGGCATCTCCGGCCCCAAGGGGGAGTCGGCGCTGAAGTGCCTGCACATGTTTCATGCCGCGATCCTTCAGAGGCCGCGTGGGCAGCAGTGCCGGAGCGACGACGAGGTGATCGAGCGTGCAAAGGAGGCTGCCTCGAGCCCCGCCGCACTCCGTAGGATGGTGGAAGCGCTCGTCGCGGACGCCTCCGCCGACGACGAGGAGGAGACGGCGCCGATGCGCGAGGTTGTGCGCGACTCGGGGGCGGCGCGCTCTTGAACAAACGAGCGGCGCGCTCTCTATGCGGCGCGTGCGGGCGAGGCTGGAGCTGCGCTTCGCCGGCTGCAGCCTGCGGTCGACCCAGGGAAAGCGGCGTGCAAGCTGAAGTACGCGGAGGCGCAGTACGAGGCCAACAAGCAGATCGCACCGGGGCTGCTCAAGCCTGTCAGGGGCGTGAAGGCGTACAAGCCGAAGGATGCCTCGATCGAGAAGGTGTTCTGCAATCCGCCACGCCTCCGCGCGCCAGGTATCCTCGGGGACACCATGGAGGACTGGAGTGTCATCTACAAGTGTGGTGCGCGGGACGGCATCAGGGGCATGTGCAAAGCCATCTGGTGCGGCACCGTGACCGACGGCGTCAAGGGCATCATCTGCGACGTGCGGGCGTGCGCCTTCTACAAGGACCCGCTGTGCACGGAGGGGCCCAGTGCGCGCATCCGCCCGATCGCCATTGGCTGTGCGCTCCGCCGCCTCTGCTGCAAGGCAGGGACGTGCGACTTGGCTCCGGAGTGGAACCGGTTCTACACGACGATGCACCCGGACGACGCGGCTGAGTGGGAGGCGGACATCTGCTCGGCCGAGGCCGCCCTCTCGCATGCGAAGCAGGCGGAGGCCCATGCGGAGGCGGTCAAGGCGGACGCGGCCCCACGGTCACGGCGTCCAAACACGCGGTCGAGGAGGCGGCGCGGCACCTCGGTGAGGTGAAGGAGCCGCGCAACTTCGTCCGCAACAATGTCTTTGCAAAGGCGGGGTGCGAGCGCACTGCTTACCATGTGCGCTCGTGGATGGAGTCGCCCCGCTGCAAGGACGACATCATCATTGACGACGACATCGAGTGCATGTACAACGCCACATGCCGCGTGGCGATGTTCAAGGCGCTGCGGGAGGAGCCGCTCTTCCAGCAGTGCGTCCCCGTGTACTCTTCGCGCGCCGGCTGCCGCCCAACGCGCTGCTGGTCGTGAAACGGACGGCACGGACATCCTCTACCAGCGCAACGTGACGGCGCTGCACCAAGCGGCGCACGCCGTGCTAGCGCACGCCGGCGCGGACGTCGTCTTCGGCGCGGAGGCGTACTGCTACCACTGCTCTCGCACCGGGGACGCGGAGCGCCTGCGTAAGAACACTCTCTTCCGCTTCCTCAACGGCGGCTGCATGGCTGCGCGCGCGGCGCCGCTCGTGCAGATGCTGCAGGCGTACCTCGACGAGATGGGGCGCGACGGCAAGCTGCGTGGCACGCCCGAAGCGGACGCGGCCCGCGCGCACGCGCTGCGCTCCGCCTACGCCGACGGCACGCCACGCGTGTACCACAGCACGCAGCAGGCGCTGCTCACGCGACTCCTCCTCGAGCAGCAGTCCCGCCGCGCTGGCACCAAGAGCTTCCCAACGATCGCGCTCGACCACAACGCGACGCTGTGCCTCAACCTCTTCTCCTCTCCAGCTCCACGCCGCGCAAGCACATGGAGTGGACGGCGCGCGGCACCATCCGCTACCAGGCCGCTGGCACCGAGGCGCCCATCGTCCACTACAACGGCAACATTGCCGACTCGGACGTCGACTGGCTGCAGGGCTTTACAGCGGACGTGCTCATGGGCCGCCTGCGAAGCCGCCACCCGAAGTCGTCGGTGACGCCGGTCGCCATTTCGCCCAGCTTCGAACTCACGAACATGGACATGGAACGGCACAAGTCAAACGGCACGGCGGAGGCGCGGAGGCGCAGGCGGGCGGCCACCACGAGACAGCGGCGAGCGGCACCGGGCGGCGCCATCGCGGCAAATGGCGAAAAGCGCCGACGTGGAGGGCCCGAGCGTGGGCAGGCGCTGGCGCACATGGAGGTGGCAGTGAACGAGGTGGACGCGAAGGAGAACGCCGCGGCGCAGCTCGTGCAGGCGCTGCAGGCGCTGCAGGCGCTGCAGGCGCAGATGCAGGAGATGCGAGAGGACAACAAGGCGGTGCGTGCGCGGATGGAGGAAGAAGGCAAGTCTCTCTTCGCGCGCGCATTGCCGAGATCGAGCGCCAACCACAGAGGAGACGTTCGCCGAGCTGAGACGGAGTGAGAGGCCGTACCCTGCACGGGACGATAGACTCCCCGCACGTGAGCTCTTACTAAAAGCTCACCCTGGGCTGGACCTAGTCAACCACCACGCCGACGTCGATCGACACGTGACCACTTTCTTCATCGATGTTCGTACCGAGAACTGACGTGGGAGAGACTACGCGCCCTCCTCCTCCTCCACCCTCCGCCGCCGCCGCCCCGTGCTCCCTGAGCCACTCCCGCGAGCGCAAGTCCGCCTGCCTCACGCGGCGTCGGCCGTCGGGTCGAGACGCCGCCGCCTCCGCTGCGCGACGCCGAGGCGCCCGAGGGCGGGGCGGCGTGGGGCTGACGCCTCAGCAAGCGTCAGCCGGGCGCGGTGCCAGATGCGCGCGTCATGTCGTCCTCTCAGCGGCTCTCTACGAGCGCTGGGCCGCGTCCGCCGCCTTCCTTGCAGCGGCCGCCTTGGCCCTCGCAGCGGCCGCGCGCCTCGCCTTTGCGGCGGCCATCCCCGCCTCAGCTGCCGCCGTGGCCGCCTCAGCTGCCGCCGTGGCCGCCTCAGCTGCCGCAAGTGCCGCGGCCGCGGCTTCCTCCTCGGCCACGGCTTCCTCCTCCTCCGCCTCTGCCTCCTCCTCCTCTTCCTCAGCCTCCTCGGCCAACCGCTCCGCCTCCACCATCTCAGCTAAAGCCGCTGCCTGGCTCTCCGCCGTGATGCCGAGCCGGATCCTCTCCTCGTGACAACTTTCGAGAAGCCTGATCAATCTCTCCTCCTCCTTCTTTGCCGCCTCGGCTGCGGCTGCCTCCGACAGCACCTCGGCACCCTCTGGTGGCGCCTCTGCACCCTCCGCCGCCGCCTCGGGCTCCTGCGACGGCCCAGCGCCGCCGCTCCCGCCGCCCTTCTTCTTCTTCTTGCCCTTCTTGCCCTTGCCGCGCTTCTCCGCCTCGACCTCCGCCAGCAGCTCGTCGGCGTGCCGCGCCGCCTCCGCCTCCGCCGCCGCCCGCTCCGCTGCCCTCTCCGCCGCCCCCGCAGCCCACGCCGCCTCCTTGGCCGCCTTCTCGGCCGCCCTCTCGGCCGCCGCCTTGGCCGCCGCATGCTCCTCGAAGGCGCGCACGCAATCGGCGCTGCCCTCCTCCTTGGCAGTCTGCAGCGCTGTGCAGCCAGCCACCGAGCGCAGTTCCGTGTCGGCGCCCGCCCGCAGCAGGCAGAGCAGGACGGCGGGGTGGTCCCTGACAGCGGCAAACATCAGCGCGGTGACGCCGGCATTGTCCTGCTGGTTGATCTCCGCGCCGTGAAGCAGCAGCAGCTCGGCCACCCGCTCGTGGCCCAGGAGGGCGGCGCCCATCAGCGCGGTGTTGCCGACGCTGGTCTGAAGGTTGATCTCCGCGCCGTGCTGCAGCAGCAGCTCAACCACCCGCTCGTTGCCGCAGGGCGGCGGCCAGCAGCGCGGTGCGGCCTTTACTGTTCCGAAGGTCGACCGAAGCGCCACGCTGTAGCAACGCCGCGGCCAGCCACTCGCGGCCGAAGAGGGCGGCGACCATCAGCAGCGTAAAGCCGCTCGCACCCTCATTAGCGAAAGTCGCGTCCACCCGCCCGCCGCCGTTGAGCCACGCCAGCACCGCCTCGCCGCCTTGCTCAGCCGCCTCCACGACCTCCTCGGGGACGGCGTCCTCGCCCGTTCCGCTCTCCACGCCGCCGGAAGAGGACGCGGCAGTTGGTGCCGCCGCCGCCCCCTTGCCCGAGGCGGCACCGCCGTCCGCCCCCACGCCGCCCGCCTCGACCGCCGCCGCGTCGCGCCTCTCCGCCGCCACCTCGCCGAGATACGTCTTGACGGCGGCGACGCACTCGGTGTGACCCTTCTCCTTGGCGATCTGCAGTGCCGTGTTGCCCGCCGCAGTGCGCAGCGCCATGTCTGCGCCTGCCCGCAGCAACTGGAGCACGACGGCAGCACGGTCGGAGAAGGCGGCGTTCGTGAGCGCAGTGTAGCCGTCGCCGTCCTGCAGGTCGACCTCTGCCCCGTGCCGCAGAAGCAAGACCACGCGCTCGTGGCCTTGGTGGGCAGCGAACATCAGCGCGGCGACGCTGCCGCTGTCCAGAAGGTTGGTCTCCGCGCCGTGCCGCAGCAGCGTCTCGACCACCTGCACGTGGCCTTCCTGGGCGGCGGCCATCAGCCCCGTAGTGCCGTTGCTGTCTTGCGCGTCCGGCTTCGCGCCCCGCTTCAGCAGAACCTCGACCAGCTGCTTGTGACCGTGTCCGGCGGCGGTCAGCAGGAGCGTCCAGCCACTCACACCTCCACGCACGTACGTCGCGTCAGCCCGCCCGTCCCCGGCGAGCCACGTCTGCACCACGCCCAACTTGCCGTCCTTCGCCGCGGCTTGGATCTTTTTCGGCAGCGCGAGCGACGCAGCCTGTGGCGCCGTTGAAGCGTGGGAGGCGGCTGAGCCAGCTTTTCGGCCCGGCATGGAGCGGGGGCTCGAGAGCAGCTGGCGCGTGGAATAAAGAAATTGCTGACGGCGATGTGTAAGGAACTGCACTCCAAGTGCTCCAAGTGCTGGGCGCTCCCGCCCGGTGTACTGAGAACGGGGACGTGGGAGAGAGAGACTACCCTGCGCCCTCCTCCTCCGCCGCCGCCCCGAGCCCCGTGCTGCCTGAGCCACTCCCGCGAGCGCAAGTCCGCCTGTCTCACTGGCTCGGGGATGCGATGCCTCGAGCAGCGGCGGACCACGCCGAGGGCCGACGGGAGGGAGAGGCCGTGCCCGGACCGACACGACGACTGGGCGAATGCCGCCCACGGCGCTTGCCGGCTCGGACGTGCGCAGCAGCGCGCCTGCAAAAGAAGGGCCTAGGACTAGCCTCACACGCCGCGTGCCCTGTCGCCTGTTTGTGTTGTTTCTGCTGTTGATTCTGGGTCTTGGCACTGTGCGTTAGAAACACAACACGGACGAATGTTTCTCTTTGGGACAGCTCTTTGGGACAGCAAGACAGCATGGGGAAAGAAGAATTCTTAAAGTACAAGCCTCTCTCACAGCACGTTGGATTCGAGCTGTTTGGGGGGAAAGGGTATGGGGTAGGTTCCCGATCGGCGGGCTACCCCCTACCCCCCTACCCCTCGACACGTGTCCAGGCACAAGGGCTACCCCCTACCCCCCTACTCACAGGTCTCCAGTGTCCAGATTGCTGTAACGGTAGTTTTGTCGGACAGCGTCACGCCGTCACCTCACGCCCTGCCGCCCCTCCGCGCGCCCGCGCACCCCCTACCCCCAGGTGCCTCCAGAAGCCGTAACGTCGCCCACGCTGCCCCTCCGGCTCCGCGCGCCCGCCGCCCGCGTCTCACGCAAATCCGACGATGAGCGATGTGCCGACTATGGAGGACCCGTCACCAGACGACGCAGGGCGGACGACGGGGAGGCGGAGCAGACGCGCAGGGCGAGACGAGGGAGGGAGCAGGATGTTGCGGAGATCAGCAGGAGGATGTACGACGAGATTAGGAGCAGCAGGGACCCGAGGGACCATGTGGAAGACGGCTAGTGCTAGTCCCCCATCGGGAGGACGACCCCGGCTATAGTCGCCGACCACACCCACAAAGAACCCTGCACAAAGACCGCAGGGCGGGGACCGGTTCCTTTTTACCCATCTCCTAGCAGAGGTGTCCGTTTTATTTATTTATTTATTCGGTTGGGCTCGGCGCGCGACGGACTTCACACAAAAACACAACCACGGACCCAAGACGCACAAGCTCAGACAGTCGAGAGACTTCACAGTAACGTAATTCACAGTTCGGCCAACAAGCCCTCACACCGGCACCCCCTACCCCCCTACCCTCCGTCGGGCCCCGCTGACCCTCCTACGCCACAACCCCGACCCTACCCTACTCGAGTACGAGACGGACAGCTCGAATCGCCGAGAACTCAAGGGACGCCACGCTGGCAAGTGTTGCGAGCAAGAGGGATGGATGCCAGGTTCTCGGTCTCGCTCGCTGTCACTCGCTCTCCTCCTCTCTCTGCTCCTCGCCCTGGCCGCCCTCCACGCCGCCGTTCGCGCACTCCGCTCTCGCTCCTCAACGGCCACCGCCACCACTGCCTTCACCGCTCCCCGCGAGGCAGCCGGCCCGCTCGGCGGCCGCTTCCCAGCGCCGCCGGCCAGCCTCACACTGACCTTTGGCACCGTCGGTCTCAAGGACTTTGTGTCCAATTGGCTGTGGCACGCGGCGCGGGTGCGGCCGCGGCTCTCGTATGGCGTCATCGCGCTCGACGACGAGCTGCGCCACCTCTGCGACGTGTGGGGCGAGCCGGCCATATCCGCCCGCCGGCTGCTCGCCGGCGGTCCCGCCTCGGTCGACGCCGCCTTTGCCGCGCTCGGCGGCGGCTACGTGCGCGACGAGCGCGGTAAGTTCAAGCAGCTCGGCTACCTCAAGGCGCTGGCTACGGCACGGCTGCTCGAGCTGGGGTTCGACGTGCTGCTCAGCGACGCAGACGCCGTATGGCTCGGCGATCCGTGGCCGTGGATCGGCAGCCGCGCGGGCGGCCAGCCGTCGGCCGACGCCGGAGACTTGCCGCTCGCTGACGTGCTCGCCTCAAACGACATGCCCGACTTGCGGCGCGATGGGCAGCCGGACTCGGTGTACAACTCGGGCGTGGCCTTCTTCCGCGCCTCGCCGGGCGGCAGAGGCGGCCGCGCGCGCCGCTTCGCGCTCGAGTGGGCCAACCGCACGCTCGCCACGGTCCCGCCTCGCGCGCGACGGCAGCCGTGCATGCATGTCAGCACCCGCCCACGCGTAAGGTTGTGAGCAGGGCGTCATCGGCAACGATCAGACCGAGTTCAACCGGCTGCTGCGGAACCGGTACATCGACGGCGACTACAGCTGCAACCGGCCAGAGTGCCTCGCGCGGGACCCCGGCATGTACGTGCCGTACTCGGCCGAATGGGTGTGCGACGGCGGCGGCGGCGGCGGCGGCGGCGGCGGCGGCGGCGGCGGCGGCGGCGGCGGCGGCGGCGGGTCCTCCGCCGCAGGCTGCCGGCCCTGCGGCTGGCGGGCGACTCCGGGCACGGCCGACCCGTACACGGGCTTGCAGGCGGTGGAATTGCCGCGGCAGAGCGAGGCGTGGCGGCGGTGCGAGGCGGAGCAGCGGCTGCTCTGCTGCGCGGGGCGCAAGCCGCGCTTGCCTGCGCGGCGCGTCTACTGGATGTGGGGCGGGCGCGTGCGGTTCGGCCTCCTGCCGGCCGACCGGTTCCTGCAGGGCCCAACCTACTTTGTGTACCGGCTGCACGAGCAGCGCGCTGTGCCGCCTCTGCACGTGCACGTGACGTACACTATGGGCGGTGGGGAAGGCAAGCGGTCGAGGCTGCGCGCCGCGGGGCTGTGGCAGGCGCTGCACCCGCGCCCGCGTAGACCTCCAGACCTCCCTCTGACCGCGCTTGCGTTGCTCTCGCGCCAGGCAGCGTCGCGCACGGGGGCGCATGCGGCCGGCAGCGCGGCAGGCAATTTCGCCGGCGGCGCCGGCTTTGTGCGGGTGACCGGCCTCGATGCGTTGCTGCTCTCGCTGCTGGATCGCATGCGGCTGCCCCCAAAGGTGTGGGAGTGCGACCCTCCCCCCACCGACGCGGAGCGGGAGCGAGGCCACTTGCCCGACCAGCCGTCCGCCTTCTTTGCCCTGGAGGGCGGCGCGGGCAGCGCATCCCGCTGCTACCACCCTCGCCACCTCGTCCTGGGCGGCCGGGCCGAGGCGCCGCCCGCCTTTGACTATGCGCGCGCGCCCGACCCGGCGGCTCCGCACGTCGCCATGCAGTACGTGCAGCGGTCCGTGCTGCGCAACGCGCTCGCACTCGCTTCGGCGCTCGGGTGGCAGCTGGTGCGGCCGAGGCTCTGGGCGCTGTGCGAGCGGCACTGGTGGCACCTCAAGGACTGCCGGCTGCCGGGCAACCCGCTGCCGATGCCGTACGAGGCGCCGTACGACACGCTCTTCAACCTCGAGGACTGGAACCAGGCCGGGGCGGAGGACGGAGCGGCGGCGGGCCCCATCCAGCTG
Source organism: Emiliania huxleyi CCMP1516 (assembly GCF_000372725.1). NCBI lineage: Eukaryota > Haptophyta > Isochrysidales > Noelaerhabdaceae > Emiliania > Emiliania huxleyi. The sequence goes on along the minus strand of NW_005196528.1, from coordinate 422,458 downwards.
GCAGAGGAGGGCGAGGTGCGGGGCCTCGAGGCGCGGAGGCTGCACCTCCTTCCGCCGAGCGACGGAGGCGGCGGCGCTGCGGGCGGCAGCGTCAAGGGCGACCTCGTCCTCCCCCACGGCACCTCGTTCGACGCCGCAGCGCGCTTCCTCCGGCCGAGGCTCGGCAACGCCTCCGGCGGCCGGCGCGCAGTTGTTGAGCTCGACGTGCGCTCGCTGCTGCGCTTCTCGCCGTGCGGCTTTGACGACGAGGCCGCCGCGGCGCGCTTCCAGCGGCGCGTCGTCGAGCGGCTCTTCCGCGGGCAGTACTCGTACTGCGGCGAGGAGCGCAACCCGCACGTGGACGCGATGCTGGCGAACGCGCGCGCCAAGCACCAACCCGAGGAGCCGCTGCTCATGACGCGCCGCAATTGCACGGGCCAGCCCGCAAACGACTTCAACAAGCCGAAAGTGGACTTGGGCCCTGAGGCGCTGCGGTACCTACCTCGCGGCGCGTGTGGCGAACGCACGGTGGGTGGCGGCAGCGACGATGGCGCCGAGGCGACCCTGAAACGGGGCGTGGCGTTTGTAAGGCTCTCGTAGTACGTAAAGCCGTGATCCGTTTCACCGGGCCGCACCGCGGGGCGTCATAACCGAACCGAAAGAGAAATTGCACTGAATTACGAAACAAAATCTGAATTACGCCGCGTGTTTGATCTGAAGTCACGGCGAATTCAGTGCGGGCGCGCCTGGCGGCAGTGGCACCGCCCAGCGAGCGAGCGAGTGCGCGCGCGTGACGTATGGTATGGTGTGACGCGAGAGTCGAGAGACGTGACGCCTGACGCTGACCGCTGACGCACGTGTCCACGAGAATCTCCCCGTGCGTGCGTCCAAATAAATATCGATCGGCCATCTCGCGGCAACTCGGAGCGAAATTTTAGATTTAGTTTCTCACATGCAAGGGTTGGTGCACACAAGTTGAGCGCAGCAGTGTACTAGTCTATCCCTAGGTCTGCGCGCGTCTCTGCGGGCGCTTGCTCTTCAAGACAGAGGCCCGTGTTCCCGACGAGGCCGATTCCCGCCGCCGGTGGGAAAAAAGATTGCGGGGTGACCAGTCCTTGGGCCAGCCCCGAAATGGCCGGCATCGCCCCAAAGCGTAGGCCAGCAACGGCGGCGTTCGCCTGTGTCTGCGCCTGGAGCTGCTCCCGCTGCAGCCCCAGCGCCACCGCCGCTGCCGACGAGGGGCTCGGTGCTGCGGGAAACGGCCGCACCGGTGCCGGTCCCGCGGTGGGGAGCATGATGCCCTGCAACGCGGCATCGTGCGCCTGCTGCATCTGCTGCACTGTCCTCGCCTGCAGCTGCGCGGCCCGCCCCTGCTGCTCGCTGCGCGCGCTCTCGTACTGCTGGAAGAGCTGCGCCTGGTGGTGGAACTGCGCCTGCGCCTAGAGCGGGACCGGGGTCCGGCTTAGGGCAACGGCATCTGCTGGAACGTCGGCACGAGGATCCGAACTGCCTCCCGCGCTGCTGCCTCCCTCTTCGCCTGGACCGCATCCCTCGCAAACGCCTCGCGCGCCAGCTCCTCCCTGCGCGCCAGCTCCTCCCTGCGCGCTTGCTCCTCCCGTCGCGCCATCTCTTCCCGTTGCGCCTGCTCCCGGCGCGCCAGCTCCTCCCTGCGCACCTGCTCCTGGCGCATCTGCTCGTCCCTGCGCGCCTTATCGCGACGCGCCTGCTCCTCCAGCTGCTGCATCGCCCATGCCGTGGCCTCCCTCTTCACCTAGAGAAGAGGAGCGGAGTTTGCCTCGTGCATTGCCACATCAATTCAAGGGCTCGGCAGCAATCGCCTGCGCCTCCCTCGCCTGCGCCGCCTGCGCCGCCTCGCTCACCCGCCTCAGCTGCTGCACCTCCAAAGCCCGCTGCGTCAGAGCTTGCTGATACGCCGCCGCGCCGGGCTGAGGTGGCAAATACGCAGGGTGCGGCTGCGGCGCGAACCCGGCCGTGTGCGCATGCTGCTCCATTTTTTCGGGTACGAGATGCCATGTGGCGATGCGACCGCAGCCAGGAGTCGACGGGGATTGTGCGAATCCCGCCTGCGCTTGGTGGACCTGCTGCGCCTGCTGCTGCGCCTGATGATGTGCCTGCAGAGCGAAGCAGCGCGTCGGTGGACGGTCAGGGCGCGGTTAGGTAGGGGAAAGGGCTGAGCGAGGCTAGATTGAAGTCAGAGCTACACGTGTGGAGTCAGGGCCGGACAGCCACCTGCCACTGCGCATGTTGCCACTGCGCAGCTTGTTGGTAGTATGCAGCGGCGTGTGCCATCTCGGCCGATTGTTGCGCTGGCAGCGGGACCGCGCAAGGCAGATCGGCGGGCGGCACGGAGGATTGCGGCGGCAGTGGGACAGCACAAGGCAGATCGGCGCGCGGCACAGACGGCTGCGGCAACGGGATAGCGTGAGGTAGCGCGGCGGGCTGCGGCGGTGGCAAAACGGCGGGCGGAAGTGGGCGGGGCTGAGCCGCGTCATCGTCGATCGGCGGCAACTCGATTCCGCTCTCTGCCTGGAAGTTCTGTCGGATCGCGTCAGCCGTTCGAGCGACCGCCATTCGCTCCCAATACACACGAGGCGGCTCGGCGGAGCTGGACGCCGCGCTGTTTTTTTGCTTGGGCGCCGGCCCGGGAGGCGGCCCTTTCCGCTTCAGCTTGCTCCTCTCCGCCACTGCCCGCAAAATCTCCTCCTCCCTGAGCTTTCGCTCGCGCTGCTCCGCGCCCTCCGTCGCCGCCGCCGCAGCGCGCCTCGCCTTCTCCGCCTCCTCGTCGCGCTTCGCCTCGGCGGCCGCCTGACAACAAGTTGCGGGCGCGCTCAGACCGCTGTGACGGCGACGCGGCCGGCGCTCGAGCGCTGCGCCGCCTCGGCCCTCTGCGCCTTGCGCTGCTCCTTCTTCTCGCGCTCGCGCTCCCTCTCGAGCTCAAGCTCGCGCTCGCGCTCCGCCTGAGCCGCAGGGGTGGAGCCGCAGGGACGGAGGGTGAGGTCGGACGCGACGACAGCCGGGCCGGAGCGGGCGAGGGGGCGTCAGGCGAGGCGCGCCTGCAAGCGCCGCGCCTCCGGGCCAAAGAGCGGGAGGCCGTCTCCTACCTCCGAGGCCTCCGGCACACCCCCCTCCGCGCGTTCGCCGTCCGCGTGGGTCGGCGGCGGCGGCTCGAGCGGCGGCGGCTCGAGCGGCGGCGGCTCGAGCTCGTGCGCGCTGCTCTGCTGGGCAAGCTGCTCCTCGCCGTCCAAAACGACGATCTGCTCGCTCGACGCCGTCGCTTTCGCCTCGGCGCACGGCCTGCAGACGTACGTTTCGAGGTCCTCCGCCTGTCCGAGCACGCGGCGGCAGGTCGGGCGATTGGGTGGAGGGGAGTCGGGCCGGAGGGGGTGTGGTGGTGGAGGCGGTCGTGGCGGGGGCGGAGTGGCGGAGTGGGGAGGGGTGGCGGGGGCGGCCGGGCGGCGGGGTGGCAGGGTGGGGGCGGGGGGGGTTGAGTCTGCGTGTTTGCAGCGTGGCGCGTGCCTGCGCCGAGTCGTCCACACCCGCGCACTCGCCGTGGCACCACCTGCCGCAGTCGTCGCACGAGACCCAGACGCCGTTGAAGGTCATGCTGCTGCTCGGCAGGTGTCGCTCTGTGCCGCAAAAACAGCCGAGCGACTCCTCCTCAACCTCCTCCTCAACCTCCTCCTCTGCCTCGGCCCCCGCCGGAGCCGGTTCGACGCGCCCAGCGTGGGCGGCCAGGTACGCAGAGGCGGGGAGCGAGGCGGCCGCGGGGCGCGCCGGCGGCCGCGACACGCCCGTCAGCTTGAGCCGCACCCGGCGCGACCCGACGCACGCGCGCTGGTGCCTCGTCTTTGCGGCGACATTTCCAAAGACAGCTCCGCACTGCGTGCACCGCGACGGCAGGAGATGCGGCGGCAGCTCCTTCGCCAGGGGCGAGCCACGCCCGCCCGGCCAGCCGCGCCCGCCGCGCCCCCCCCTCCCGCCGCGCCCGCGCGCGCCCGTCCGCGCGTGGCTCGACAATGGGCTGGCGCCAGTGCGCCACGCGGCGACAAGCTCGGGCGACAAGTTGGCCTCGGGCTCCCAGCTATCTGCCGAGGGGCCCCACCTGCGCAGAAGGGACGGGGGACAGGGGGGGGGGGGGGGGGGGTCAGCGCCCATTCCCCCCCGGAGAGGCTCCCCCCCACACAGGCACACAACCGGGGGCGCGCGCGCCCGAGCCAGCGGACCACGATCTCGACTGGCCAGCCTCGGCTCCGGTCCTTGAGAAGCCGCTCGACGGTTACGATCAACCTCGCGATCGTCCTCC